>NC_134485.1:391972586-392107586 GCF_040206685.1 Ascaphus truei
AAGAATACAAATGGGCAATTTTATTGATCTGTGGTATCAATCAAAACCAAAACCATGCGCCATCCCAAACACTGGTCCCTAAGTGAGGTTGGGGGGGGGGGGGGGAACCGTGTTACACTTATATAAAAAAAAATCCCTTTTACTGACTGGGCTGTTTTCTCTTCTGCTTGAGTCTTTGCACACATGATTAATTGGTTTGCCTCCTTTTGCCTGATATGGTTATTTTTCTCTCATCTTCTGAGTCTGCCTATATTTCCTAATCTTCTTTGCCTTTATAATATTTCCCACGTTCTTGGGAAAATATATTGACTTTTTCCCCCTTGTTTGTTTGCCAAACTGCGTGTCAAAGAGGTCAGTTGTTTTTAATATTGCGTCTTCTAGTTTTTCCCACTTCTCTTAAACTCCACTTAAACACAAACACCCACACTGTGCCAAACAAAACCTTAGATATTTTCTATTTCTGCAAAAATCAAAAACTTAAACCTAAGCTGTTGTGTGCTCTGACACACTAATTGATGATCCCTGGAATTAAATGGGGATATTATGGGTCTTATTCTGAAAAAGGCGATAGCGCCAATCCGACATCAATGGGTCCTTCTGTGTGATAACGTCGGATCAGTGCTATCACATCTTACAAAATAAGCCCCAATTGTTCTAGATATGGAATACATTCATATACAGTAAGCCGTATAATAGACCACTAATACATACAGTACTGTACTGAAGGCAAGATTCCAACTATACCAATTTCGTAGCACGAATATGCAATTAAGCATATTTATTTAAAAAAAAGAAAAGATTATAGATATTAAACCCGTCAATCTCAAAAACAACTGAAACTCCAACTCATGCTAGAAATGAACACAGCTTTACAACTGTTTCTGTGTTCTTTAAAAGGTCAATTTAGTATCATGAACAATAAAAAAAAGGCTGTTACTATGGTCACTAAAACTTTTTGG
The DNA here is from genome assembly GCF_040206685.1 of Ascaphus truei. Classification (NCBI taxonomy): domain Eukaryota; kingdom Metazoa; phylum Chordata; class Amphibia; order Anura; family Ascaphidae; genus Ascaphus; species Ascaphus truei. Next base: position 391,973,546 of record NC_134485.1, read on the forward strand.
CACAATAACATTTTTCTCCATCTATTTGAAAAATGATATAATTAAAGCTTTTGTAACAAAATGACATTGAAAAAATAAAATAGGGAACAAAGCACATGGGTTATAACATGATGATGACCCTTACACATAGAATGTGAAAATATAAGCTGATAACACAAACAAAACCATGCGTATCACATAGCACTTTTGACTTTGAAACCCACATTTGTCCCATAAGTTATTACATACTTGTTCATACAATAAAATCATTGCTATTCAACTATTCTTTGAAAAAAAAAAAAAAACTCAGAGTAATATTTCATTGTTCAGAACAGATGATTCAGATTACTTTCATTCGTTTCAAGGCAAAAGAGCTGATATCTGGTGTACCAGCTGGCAATCTGCACTGAAAATGAAAACATGACATTTTGTAATGAAAACATTAAGAGATGTTTAGCCAATCATATTGTCTGTTCGGTTTGATGTTTCATTCATTCTTAATTTGATAGTGTTCCGCTATCACAAATTATATTGGAAACAACTAAAATGCTTACTTTAGTATTTTTCTATGCGCTTTACAGAAATAAATTGAACATTGTGGCAATGTACATTTATGCAAAAATGAAACAAGGTAACAATTGTTCCAATAGATAATGAATTTGATCATTTCTCTTCTATTTAAAAAAAAAAAAAAAAAACGAGCAATATATATCACCACGCTGCAGCATCTCAAAAAAAGAATCCTTGGAAAGATAATATGAGTTTACTGTGTAAAGAGCAGGGGTTCTCAACTCCAGTGCTCAAGTCCCCCCAACAGGTCAGGTTTTAAGGATATCCCTGCTTCAGGAGACGTGGCTCAATCAGTCCCTTCTTCAGCACAGGTGGTGTAATCAGTTCCTGCTTCAGCACAGGCGGTGCAGTCGTTGTCTGAGCCACTGATTGATCCATCTGTGATGAAGCTGGGATATCCTTAAAACTGGTCCTGTTGGGGGGAGAGGGCTTGATGGCTGGAGTTGGGCACCCCTGTTATAGAGAACAAGCCCCATATTTATAAAATGGCGCTATTTCATGAGGTGCCTTCCAGCCCATGCAAGTGAATGACAATAGTACGTTCATCTGACACTCTAATGTGTCTATTGCATAGCACTGCTTAGTAAAAAGAAATGGCAAGGATAATGGGAACATTTATTTTCCATTTAGGGCTTCAACATTACAACAGAAAATATACCACATCTTTTTAAATCAGGCTTATGAGTAGAAATGGGTGAAATTTATTGGCGAATTTGGATCCGCAGCGGATCGGTCGGTTCCTCTGGTCCGCGGATTTCAGCAGATCAATCTCAAAAATGGCGATTCGCGTTTTGCAGATTTGTAAATATTATTACCAATATACTAATTGAATCCACCAATGGATTGCTGAATCCACGGATTGGATTCTACAAATCCATCAACAGATTGTATCCAATTGCGGTTTTTGATGAATCCACATGGATTAAAACCAACCAAATCTGTTTGCAGATTTTACACCGCAAAATGGATTTTGGTGGGAAAAATAAAGAAAATCCGGAAAACGGATTTGGCTTGATTTGCCAATCTCGTCTCACGAAAAAAAGCTTAGGTTCGCAATTATTTACAATTGAAAATTCTAGACTTTTCTACACATACAGTAACACTATTAAAAAGGAAAGATCTTACCATTGAACCATCTGCCAATTAGATATAGGGGTTATTCATTATACTGCAATAGTGACAATTGGAGCACTAGTTCATGGAAACTGCCATGCTACAGTGCCCTAATCAAAATGACTGGAGTTTAATGAATAACTTCCAGAAATAAACCCAGAAAAGATTCAAGCACGTAAAGTCCCGTTTGGATCATCTACTCTAGATCTAATGACAAAAAAAAACCCATTTAGATAAACAGCTTTATTTGTTAGCTTGAATTAAAACTTAGAGAGACAAACAGCTAGATCTAACATCACATTGTAGATCCCAAAACATCTAGAGCTGATACATTTTATTGTACAACTGCTCCCTTCAACCCTTTATGACAACTTCCCAAATCACCCATTAAAGCAAAATTAAATTAGGGAAATTACATCCACACTAAAAAGCAGAACTGGGCACTCTTACTGTTACCTGAACAGCAGAGGAGGTTTTTGGGACTTTTGACACACAACTCTTTAAATGTTATTAATTATGTACTGTGTATATATATATATATATATATATATATATATATATATATATATATATATATATATATATATATTATATATATATATTCATTTTGTCTGCAAATTCTACACACACACACACACACACACACACACACAACACAACACACACACACACACACACACACACACACACACACACACACACACACACATAGAATTTGCAGACAAAACGAATACACGTAAAGACGAGACCACGACTATTCTAAAGCTTGCCTTAAACTAGCCCAGTTACATTCTGGGTATGTGCTGGGTATGTGCTGGGCTTGTTTAAGGCAAGTTTAAGGCATTTCTGCATTGACTAAGGGGCCATCCCTTAAAGTTGGAGGAAAGGAAATTTCACCAGCAACAAAGGAAAGGGTTCTATACAGAAAGGGCAGTTAAAATGTGGAATTCATTACCCATGGAGACTGTGATGGCAGATACAATAAATGTGTTCAAAAAAAGGTTGGACATATTTTTAGATAGGAAAGGTATACAGGGATATACCAAATAAGTATACATGGGAAGGATGTTGATCCAGGGATTAATCCGATTGCCAATTCTTGGAGTCAGGAAGGAATTAATTTTTCCCCTTAATGGGGTTTTTTGTTTGCCTTCCTCTGGATCAATAAGTAAGTATAGAGATAGGATAAAGTATCTGTTGTCTAAATTTAGCATACTGTAGGTTGAACTTGATGGAACTATGTCTTTTTTCAACCTCATCTACTATGTAACTATGTAACTATGTAACACAGCAGGGGTCTCTGGCAGTCCCATTCAGTTTGAATGGGACTGCCAGGGACCCCTGCTGTTAATCTGATGGACCATTAATCAATGCAGAAATGCCGGGGCTAGTTTAAGGCAAGTTTAATGCATGTATTCAGAATGTACCTGGGTCTTTTTAGCGATTGCCACTGGTTTGTGCTAGAATAGTCGCAGTCTCTGCTGTAGGTTCCATACACAGTGTCCTTAGCACTAAGTTACCCTGCCACTCTTGCTGCATTACTTCCTCCAAATATTTGGTCCTTCTGTGTCCTTTTTAATTACTATGCAATACATTTAAATTACATAGAAGAAGAGTTAGTGTTTAATACATGAATAATGTAATGTAGCAAAAACTAGCTTTAGACTGCTGCCAGCACAAATGCCTACTTATTAAATGGTCTGTAAAAAATAGGTCATGGTTTTTATTTTCTAGTATTAAGCAAGTCAAGAAAGTGTCCATACAGGTATCAAAGGTCTGGGGAGGTTTCAATTTGCCATACAGTAGTTCAGATTGTGAATGATTCTTTCAGGGTTTTAAGAAATTTACAAAATTGCAGGAAGTTCTTTCAAATTCGCAGTGCTTTGCGGTGCAAAAAACATAACATTTGTAAGAAGTTGGCATCAAAAATGACTACAACAGACGACAGTGAAGCCCAATGCTACATCCCACCCCTCCCCACTTCCCAAGTTAGTAGGTCCTTTCATTCTGCTGGATATAGATCCAATGTGGTCTTTCTCCCTCCTAATAGAGGTGAATGACAATTTTAATCCTAATACAGGTATATTAGTATTTTATCTGGTAGTGTTAGGACTTGCGAACGGGTGTCTGCCTTGTCATGGCTCGCAAGCTTACACCGCTTTGGCCAAAGGGTTAAACTAAATGACCCTTTTTCAAGTGAATATATAAGTATTTTACTGTGTATTTCTGTCATGTTGGATGTAGCATTGGGCTTCTCTGTTGTCTGTTGTATACATATGCCACGCTCAATAGCACTTCATTTTGACACTTAAATACATATATATATTTTGTGGGGACTCAGGGGTTCCCAAAAAGAGCTTGCTGGGGTTTTGTGTTCCCATAAAAAATGACTACCATTTTTCAAGTCACAGTTGTAAAACTTGCTAAAATGTTAAACTTCAACAAAAGACCAGCAACTTTCGGAAAAAAGAAAAGAAAAACAAATCCACTAATTGTTTGCAAAGGTTGGGAATAAAGGTGTTCTCTGGGAAGATATATGTGTTTGAGCATTTTTAGCAACATTTGTTTTCCTCGACATGTTGTGAAGGTTTGAATGCTCTGTTTGCACACAAAAGAAAAACTGCTACAAGGTGCATGAAACAGAAAAATTCCATTGTCATAAGCCTAACTCATTTCTGCTGAAGGGCCTCTGAAGCAATATACCAAATAGTTGTTGCAAATACATTAAGCCCAGATGCAGAAAGCTCTGTAAGTGACTTAATACAACGTTAACCCCACTTACCTTTCTCTCGGCATCAAATGACGCTGTGGATTCATGTGACTTTACATCACATGACACCCATGGTGTCATTTGATGTTGTGTTGCCATGGCGACGGGCGTCAGATGAAGGGTGGGGTTATGAGACGTTAAATGACCCAACGGCATAATTTGACGCTTCGTTGCCTTGTCATCGCGTCATATAAAGCTGTCTGAACCTCGGTAAGTTCAGTTGCAGAGGCCTCACACAATTCCCTGGCATTTAAGTTAAATTTTTTTCTGGTAGAGCGCAAGGCCTCAGCAACCGCCGCACCCCCCAAAATAAATCCTGCGGCCCCCAGTTGGCGCACCCATAATTTGGAGCATGAGAATATACTTAGTATATTCAAATTACCTTATTTCTCAGGTATCTCAGGTGTGTTCTCTTTCTCACTGATCTAAATGGGAGTAACCCCATCTTTATATATAACGTAACATGTGTGACATTATTGGCAGATAACGCAACGTTGCGTCAGAATAACGTCTAAGCTTATGAGATGTATTTGGCGGCTGTTTTTGCATATAATTAGCTGTGTGGGTTCACATTAACCTCAGGTGAAATAACAGCCGTTACTGTTTTAGGTAACGTCACTTTATAAGCCATGAGTAGATGGAGCTCTGTGCATTTGGTGCACAGAGCACATGGAGGAAAATGTAAAGATTTACTTATGACATTCAAAATTTGTCTACAAAATGAATGTGATCAATAGGTTCTATGTAGACATACTTAACATTCCTTGTAAAACAATGCCAATGTGGAAACCATGCTAGTGGTGATACATTTATTTTTACGTACACCAGTATGATAAGAATAAAGAGATTTGTACAAAATGTGAAAGTGGATACACTTTTTTTAGGCTGATGATTAAATTATCATTTCCTCCTTAAAAGATTTGTGAAAAGGTTATGGACTTATTCGTAACAGCTTCCAGTATTGATTTATACAGTATTTTCAACTCATTAGGAGCAAGATTAACAAATTAGTGTTTCATAAAGATTTTTTAAAAATACAACGTCATCATTAATGTCCGAGATCTGTTTATCAGCTGAACCTCTCTTAAGATAGTATTTCTATTAATTAATATAATGTACTCACTACTGTTTTCTCTTTTTCAATTTTATAGTATAATTTCCTATTGACCACAATCTGTTTTTCAAGCAATAAATTGTAGAAGGATATTCCTTTTTAAACACACAAGGCAAAAACAAAAGTCTACTTAGTCAATCCACAATTGCCTTCATTTAACACTTTTAAGCCCTACAACCTACTTTATTGTAAATCATTGTAAGAGATGTGTGTAAAGGTACATTTAATGGAGACCAATTAGGGTGAAATTAAATCCTGGCTTTATTGCACCGTTCCTTTAAAAAGGCAAAACATACAAAAAAAATAAATAAAGGCCTTCTCCACTTTGGAGAATAACTAAACTTTTACTCCAGCCCTTTCTAACTGAGTGGCTAGCTAAGCTGGTTACCAACACACACACACATACACATATAAAGTAGCGCCAATAATGATGTGATGACAATGAAGGGATATCAAAAAATATATATAATCAAATATATTGTTAAATTGTTAAATTTCTTTCTCCTTCTGAATTTAACAATATATTTGATTTATGTGGACATTCTAATAAATCTCCATTTTTTGTCTATGCTAGATATTATAAATGCCACCTGTGTATTTATGAATGTACTATTGTTTTTACAAATATTATCAATTGTTTTTTTGGATTGTATATCATGTAAGTGTTAACATACAAGGTTTTATCTATTCATTTTATAGTAATTTTAAACCATTAGGTATTTTGTTAAATTTATTAAATCATATTTTATATAAATTAGTGTAACATTTGAGGTACTTATAGATTGTCATGTATTTTATATATTTTAGTATTCTTTCATCACATAGTGTATTATTAACTAATTTATAGCAGTATATTTTATGGATCTATGTTATTACAATATATGGCATTATATCTTTACTGGAGAGTCCGTTTATTTAATTATATTTTTTTAAGAGGAAAATATATATAGATTTGAATTGAATAGCAGTCAAAATAATTGGTTAAAGTTTAATTGTAATTAGGATAAGCTACGGCTCGTTTCTAGGGGAGGTATTTTCACTTAGTTCAACTACCAATCAAGATTGAGACCCTCCAGTACTTATACATTGCCATTCTTGTTCAGGGACATTCCCTTTGATAAAGTTGCATTTGTTGCGACGAAACGCGCCAGGAACGTACCTTGCGACACTACGTCATCACGTTGTGTGTATCCTTTACGGCCGAGGAGCACATGGAATTATAACAAGGCCAACTCTGATACCAGACTGTTTTGGAGGATTTCGAGTGAACCGGAGAGACAGTGCTGTTTGGGAGACTGAATCCAGCTGTCGTGGACTCTTTATTTGCTGCGGTTTGGACCTGCCTGGTGGTGATTATTAATCACATACTGCCTATTATTTATTTGCACATTGTGAGTGTTTTTAATCCCTCCACCCATCCTTCCCTACATTAAATGTTACAGTATCACACTATGGGGCGTGCGCTCTCTATTTTGTTTTTCTTATATATATATATACATATATATATATATATATATATATATATATATATAACACCTTCCCCCCCCCCAATCGCAGATAGGGACCATGTGGGGAAATCTACACTTGTGTTACCGGGTGTGGTGCGTCACCTGATAGGCTCAAAGAAGGCCTGAACCTCCGCCACTGGCAGCCTGGGGTTACCTGATCCGTCGTTGAACACAGCACCTCCACCTGTAAGGGTTCCCACCTGAGTGGGATGGTCCTCTTACAGGAACCACAATAATAAAACACGCACACAGTGTATGCTAATGACTGTTTACTATTGTAACTACTAATAATAACTTCAGTACCTGTACCACACAGAATAATGTGTATACACACACACATGGACGTGCACCCGGGTGCGCACATCAACATAAGTATTCCCCCAAAGTACCTTATGTGCAAACCCACCCACGTGTGTTGGAGAAAGCGCTATCCCTGGACGTGTTGGTGCCCTATTTATAGTCTGAACAGTGTATCTAAACACAATTTTTTGGATGAGAGGCTGTTAAGACGTGGTAATATTAAAGAGATTTTTCCTAATAATAATACAGTTTTAGGGTCGAATTTAACATTAGATATTAAAAGTGAATTTCGGCAATTAGAAAAATTGCTTAAAGATTAAACATTTTCTTTCTGAGACAAAACCATTTTAAGTGAGTATTTAATTAGTAACAGAATTCCCTGAGGGCTTCGAATAAATAAAAGTCCCACATTTGAGGATCGAGTTTTCACAGAGACATGGAATGAAATCTTAGATAGAAGTTCCATGGCTCTTATGAAATTGTTAATTTCATATCGAGATAAACAATGTAAAAATCTGGAAATTGAAATCCAAAAATCTTTTAAGAATATGGCTAAATTTGAATTGGATAAAAATTATATTAATTTTAGTGATATATTGAATCAACGTATTAAACAATTTGAAATAGACACTAAAATTAACAAACGGGAGAAATTCCTAAGGGATAAGCAAGATTATTTAGATAATAAACAATGTAATTGGTCAAAAGACAAAACCAAAAATAATAAAAAATCTAATAAAACTAATTTAGATATGAATCCACCTCAGCCTAATCCAAAGGACAATGTTATTAGTATACTGCCTGACAATACAAATTTTCATACAGGCGGTATTGTACAAGACTTTAATACTAGAGTATCACTGAGGATAGATAATGACAATTTATTCAAAGAGGTGAGGAATCCTGATACTATTGGATCAGATATCCCATTGAGTCATAGGTATTCTCCTCTTAGAAACTCTGAGACTCCATTACCAAGGAGAGAGATCAGAACCAATAATAGTTTGGGACTGGGGCTAGACCGAAAACACATGTCCCTATAACTAATGCCACTATTTCTAATGTACAGAAGGCTTCTACACCCTAGGAACATTTTTTAGGGAGATCTACAAGGTCACGAACCAGAAACACATATCAGGAAAAAGAGAAGGAGAGAATAGAGAGAGATTTAAGAAAGATGGAGTTCTTTCACCCACGAAAGACAAATGGGCCCCAAGGAATACCAGAAGAGATAAGAGAGGGGGGATCAAGAGACAGAAGAAAGGACAAATTTGGTTCCCCACAACAGAGACACTAAGAGAAGTGGGAATATTTAACCTGTCCTCTAAAGTCTTAAACAGTGAACACATGTATGTTTTAAAATAAGGGTTGTCCTTTGCACCCTCGAGCAAACCAAAATTGTTTGATCTTTTTATTGATTTAAAAAAATTCATTAGAAAGATGACACTAAAACGTCACTATTTTAAATTACAGAATTTTAATAATAATAATGGAGATAGTATTGTGGAAAATGAAACTTTGAATTTAACATATCATGACTTAGACAATTCCCTATTACTGTAGATCTAGAAGAAATCACTATTCATGATCTATCATCAAATGTTGCCATTACAAATCTTATAGAGGCTGAAATTAAACACACGGGTTTTAGACCGAAGTCTATTTTTAATCATATCCAATCCAAGGGGACATTTTTAGATACTTACTTTGCATTGGTTTATAGAGATTTTAAGTTAATGTGTGAGCAAGATTTCTACATTAAAAATATGAAGAGTAATTTATTTAAATGGGAATTAAAAGCCAAAAATGACCTTAAAAATGATACCAGTTTAGTTATTAAACAGGCGGATAAAGGGGGAGGCATAGTGGTACAAAATAGGGAAGATTATATTTTAGAAGGTTTGCGACTAATTAATGATACTACAACTTATCAATTGCTTAAAAGGGATCCTACAGTAGATTTTCAAACTGACTTAGAAACAATGCTAAAAGAAGCTCTAGCAGTAGGTATACTCAATAAAAAAAGAGTATGGTTATCTTTCAATAACTCATCCCAAAATTCCCTTTGTGTACCACTTGCCTAAAATACATAAAAACTCGATCCAACCACCGGGCAGGCCCATAGTGGCGGGTATTGATAGTCTAACGTCTTACCTTTCTAAATATGTAGATTCCTTTTTAAAAGAGTATGTAGTTCAGCTCCCTTCCCATATTAAAGACACCACACATGTACTTAATTCTATTCAACAAGTTCAGTGGCAACAAGATTTTATTTGGGTTACATGTGATGTGGAATCTTTATATACCAACATATCACATATTGATGGATTGTTAGCGATAGAGCATTTTTAACTAGGGATGTATCTATATCTGCCCCACAGAGAGAATTTATTTTAGATTGCGTACAATTCATATTAACAAGGAACTATTTTAAATTTCAAGACTCATTTTATCTTCAAAAAAGGGAACAGCCATGGGGACATCCTTCGCTCCCAGTTACGCAAACCTTGTGATGGGTTACTGGGAGGAACTGTGTATCTGGAACAATAATCCTCATTTGGCTAACTTAGTTTTATTCAAGCTCTTCATTGACGATATTCTAATTATATGGAAAGGCAGCATATCAGAACTAGAAGACTTTTTAGGTTATATTAATTCTAATTGTTTTAATTTAAGATTTACGCACAATTTTAGTCCGACTAACAGAGTGTTTTTAGATTTGGTGTTAACAAGCAATGTTGACAATGAGATTGTTACTACCACTCATTATAAAAAGGTTGATAGCAATAAGTTTCTGGATGCTGCTAGCAACCACCATCCAAGATGGATTGCCAACATTGCTTATAATCAATTTTTAAGAATTAGGCGCAATTGTAACAAAAGGGAAGATTTTATTAAACAATCAGTATTATTAAAAACCAAATTATTAAGTAAAGGTCACAATGAATATAATATACAACAGGCATATCAGAGAGCCTTGAATACGGAGAGATCACTTACACTTAAAAAGAGCGATAAGAACAAAATTAATCAGGATAGTCAGGATGTATTATTTATCACTCAATTCAATGGAGCATCCACACAAATAAAAAACATAATGAGTAGACACTGGGATATATTCAAATGTGATCCTCTATTAGCGCCATTTATCCCGGACAGACCTAGAGTAGTGTACAGAAGAGCTCAGACCTTCAAAAACATATTAGCACCTTCTAAACTTAAAAAATCTAAGACTCTTTGTAATGCTAATCTAGTGTCTTCTAAAACTGTGGGCAACTAGTGTTGTGGAGGCAGGTGCATTACGTGCAAGCACATCAACATTGGGGCTGTCTCATTTAAATCTAAACATTCATCTAAATTATATCCGATAAAAGATTTAATTAACTGTAAAACGACATTTTTAGTATATTTTTTAGAGTGTGTGTGCGGCCTGCTATACATAGGTAGAACCAAGAGAAGTCTTAAAAACCGCTTTTTAGAGCATAGGAATAACATTTTAAAAGGCTTAATGACTCACAGTGTCCCTAGACATTTTTATTGTAAACATAATAAAGATCCTGCTAAATTAAAAGTTATGGGAATAGAACACATTGGACCCAGTGAACATGGAGGGGACAGGGTGTTAAGGTGGAGACAGAGAGAGACGTACTGGATACACCAGCTTAACACCATGTCCCCTAATGGGCTCAATGAAGAAATTGATATGGCTGCATTTCTATGATTAAACAAATAAATACATTTTAGAATATCTCAAATATAGATAGATTTTTAATACAATATAAACATTTAAATATATAAATATGTGTTCTAACTATGATGTAATGGTATTTGTTTTCAGTGTTCACAGAGATTTTAACGTAGTCTATTTTAAATTTGGTTATAATAAAATAAGAACTTTTAAGCATTGAATTTATTATTCTGTTTTTTGTCACTTTTTCTTCCTCCTATTCATTATTTATTAATTGATAATTTAATAGTAAAACTATTCCTCGTTCTATTTATATATGCATTCTTATGAGGACACTGGAAAAATGTACTAAATTGGCACTGATGTAATTGATTAATTGCATTCTATAATAAATTAATGCACTATATATATGACTATAACGAGCAACCAGCAATGAAATTGCCCTGACGAAGAGGACATAGTCCTTGAAACGCGTAGGGCTGACATTGCTCTGGTTGCTATTGACTGTTGGGAACCTACACTAAGTTGCTGGGGAGACGCAGATAGCAGAGTTTCCTGACTGCCGAGTTTGGAGAGGGAGCTGGTGACTGTCCAACCCCCGATCGATGACATGCGCCGACGTCACGAGTCACCTGACGTGGAAGTGAACCAGATCGCCGATCGAGAGAAGGAGGAGGGCTGAGACTCACACAACCCGAACAAGCAGACGAGCAAAGTACCTCTGTTCCTGCGGTCATTCTTAGTACCGAAGTGCCTGTACCAACTACTCTGCTGTGTGTATTTATAACCGTTTTTAATTGCTTATAAACATAACTTTACTACTCTATGGGCCTTGCGCTTTTTTATTTTTTGTTTCCCCTATTTATAGATACCTTCCCGGGGCTCCAGCCCGCAGGTGCACTGTACACTGAAGTGGATCCGCCTGATCCGACGTGATGTCCTCCTATGCATGGGGTGACTTCCAGCGTGGATAATATCACCGCAGCTCTGCATCGTCTGTACTTTGACGGGGATCCGTCTGCAACCGGCTGGCCGCAGTCACTGAGAAGATAGTCTCTATATAACTCTGGGGGAGGCTGAGCCCCGACCCAGTAATCAGGCTGCGCACTACTGAGTGGCTTCTAACTTAACCAAATAGCTAAAGGGGCAGAACTCCTCAAGTAGGGCCTGTCCCTGAAGCAACAACAAACTGGGGCCTCTGGGGGTAACTAGGCCTAGTGCCAGTGGCTACTGCTACCTGCACACACACCCTAACTTACCCAGCTCCCAGCTCCAACTGACACTCTTCAAAAAAACCCTCTTAACTGTCATCTCTCACAGCTTCACTGGTTGCCTAGCAACATGTAACTGCAGCCTCTCTTAACTGTCCCTATTAAAAACTGCCAGCGCAGGCTCCCTTGCACTGAAAAAGGCCTTAATTGCAAATGCAGCCGCCCTATTGACTAAGCCGCAGCATGTGACAATCCCTTGAGGGATACCGGGGCTATATATATATATATATATATATATATATATACACACACACAATAGACCAACAAGAAAGTCTCTTATCTGTTTCTGTTGTTGTAGCTGGAGGGGAAGGCCTCTCTGCTTTCCTGGGTCAGCACCCTTGTGTGCTATGGAAATATCCGTGTCCAGGTATAGAGGTATTGTTCCCTCATGTCTTGATGTCAACACACAGTCTTGTGTGCTTCAAGACTCTCTCATCATTGCAGCACCTTGTGTGCTGAGGAAAATCTCTGCAGTCCTCCTTCTCCTTATGTCAGCTCACATGTGAGCTAAGGAATCTCTCTCCTGCGTCTCACATGAGGCTTTTAACAGAGCTCTCATTAGTCTAGGTGGAGACTAGCTAATTGAGTCATTGCAATTAACTCTCTCTCTGCTGGATTTTCAGAGCTCTGAGGCTGCTTTATTTAAACAGGGATAAGTCCCTGTTACATACCTCCCCTGTTTGTGGGAAACTCGGGCTTACCACGGCCGAAGCCCATCCTTCCATTATCACTCGAGATACATCTGTGGCTCGAATAAGAATGGATGGAAGAGAAGAACCCTCAGTCCTGCTGTGATTGTAGCCCTTTCTCCATGTCAGTAATGTCTCCTCAAGAAGGTGCTTGAGCTCAGAACTCTTCAGTCGCTCGAGTAGGACTTTTCCCAAGCACATACTTTCTTCAGCCCACTGGTCACATGTTTTCCCCTGTGTCGGGCGATCCTTTCATCCCTGAGTTTATGGTGATCACCTGCATCAGGTTTTCAGCCATATTCACGGGTGCTTCCACCTGGGCAGAGTTTTTGTCCATATCTATAGACCCGTGGCATCTCAGTTTGGTAGATCCCTAGTGTTGTACCATCAGACGTGTGAACACTGAAACAGTTCTTCCTCAATCTACCAAAAGACTATCTTTCTAGCGGCTTTTTTCATTTTGAGGAATATGGCTTGGGCCATGGGACCACAGTAGCATTACTGAATTGGTATTGCACTTCTCAGTTGTAATTCAGTTCTTCTTTCCTGACTTGTGTGGAAAGCTGATCGTAGTACTGAGATGGCATTGCTGGTGCATTTATAGCAACACACAGCTTGCTTGGTTGTGATGTAGAACCTATATCTGTATTGAATCATACCTGTAGCGTCCTTCATTTTTTTGTAGCACCTTTTCTGCAGATACTTCCTAACATTTGACTGTAGCAAAATTACACACTGCTTCAAATGTTCATAATTTTTTATTTGCCCTTGCATTCTCCATATGGATTGGAGAAGACAGGCTGCTTTATTCTGGCTATTTAGCCGACGAGTTTTCATTCCTCTGTAGGCAGTCTGTATGGTGAGTGCTGCACAGCATTTGCACATATATATATATATATATATATATATATACAGTGGCGGCCGCCTTTAACCTCCTGCGGCCGTTTCCCCGCGATTTTCAAAATCGCGGGCAGATGCAGCATGTTTTCCGCCGGTTTGGGCGCTTTCAATGTAGAGCGCTATTAGCGCTGTCTGGTGGATGTGGCTGACGCGCGGCAAAGTCTATGAGAAACGGAAAACATCCCCGATTTTTTTCGGGGATGTAGGAGGTTAAAAGGGGCCGCGGCTGTATATATATATATCTTTCCTACCTGGCTTGGACAACAGCATTGTAGTACTTCTGAATTACTCTACTGCTTTTCTACCTTTTTAAGAAGTTTACCTCATCAGTGGGAGAATCCTGTTTCTGGAGCTTGCTCAGAGTGTGCATCAACACATTCTTCGTAATCGTTTTGAGCTCTGCAGATTTCTTTGCTCGGGCCCCAACTGCTTGCGTCAGTTTCTGGACCTTCTTGTGCTCCCTCTTGTACTGAATCACCTGGCCTCTAGCGATGCTCTGGTGATGCTCAGGGTAGCCTTCATTTTTTCATGCTGCTTTGCAGGGACACACTAGGTAATCAGATGTTCCTGCAGCACTGGTACTTCTTTAGCAGCCTGCAGATTCCTCCTGGTATGAGTCATTAAGTTCTATATGGAGTATGAACCTCATTCTGAGAGACTTCCAACTATCTATGGCAATTGCGAACCCCTTGCTGAGAGACTGTAATCTCTTTTACTGTCTCCTCATACTTCTATTTCAGATTAGTAATGATTTTGTCAGATTTGCTCTGTTTTCCATTCATGGCGGTATTAGTAGCATTTGCAGTATCTAACTCAGTCTTTAGATCCTCCATTTCGTTCCTGGCCAAAGAGTAAATTGTGAGCACAGTCTTCTGTAGCTCAGCATTATTTTCTCTCTCCATTTTCAATTCTTCATGGAGCAGGTCACAGTTATGCCTGGCAGCTTGCAGTGCATCTTCAGGGCTGGTCAAGGGATCGTCACTCAGTGATTCCAGGTCTGCTTCCCTGGTATGGTTGGATGAGGGTTCCTCACTGTTAGCACCTGACAGACACTTCTTTGGGTTACACGACTTCTGCGTAGGACCGTCTGGATATTTTGTCATCTGCGTGTCAAATCCTCCATTTTCTCTAGCCTGCAGGGCATCTCAGACCCCCTTTTTCTCCATGAGATCTGCGGACATATCTGTTCCGTCAACGGTAAGTGAAGCACCACTTTTCTTTTTCCACCTTTTTGTTTTGGACGACTCAGTCCCATCAGGGATACTGGGGTCTCCTTCTTTATTTGAAACTTCAGCAGTTTCACTGTATCCACCAGGCTTTTCTTGCAGTTGCGTTAACAAGCATAGATGTTCAGTGATCTGCTGCTCCCACTCTTACTCCTGCAGATCACTTTCGTCATCATAGAGAGTGGTCTTTTTGGTACGTACACATGTCTGTGAGTGGCTTGACTGCCTTTGCATCTAATCCCATGCTGTGCTAAAAATCTGTATGAACAGTAGAGCATTTGCTTATATGGGTTCCATGCAAAAGTGGATTTCAGGTGAAAGATGACACATTGTTTGCTCATTTGCATGTCATTTCCCAGAATCCCTTGCTGCAGTGGAAGCACTGTATGCTAGGTGATAATGGATGAAAGGCAGGGTTGCAAACCTGTCTAAAACATGTGAATGTGCTCACAGGAGATATTCTTTATTGGCTATATGCTAATGGTGGATGTTTTTTGTTGCCTTTTTCACCCACCATAACTTAAAATGTGTATATATACTGTGTTGCCCACACCACGTTGCAGTCTCTTTTATCCCAATTTAAGGCTGGAAACACTGTATTTTCAATGCAGGAGTTTATTTACAGGGATTAAATCACATATCAACAGGCCTACTGTCCCTTTAATAAAAAAACAAATAATAAAATTAACTCCTATTTTCTTTAGGGAAAGCTAACTACACCATAGCTTTCACCCTCACTAACTACATGGCCAGCTAAGCTGGTTCCCAAGCCAAAACATGCCCTGGCATATGCAACCATCTACACAGTCTTTGCACATGGCAATAACAAAGGGTTTTTGCTTATCTGTTTGTAAGTCCTCTGGAGCAGACATCCGTGATTCAGCACAGCCTTGTCGTCCTTTCCTTTTTAGGGGAACTCGGCCCCACATGAGCCCAGAGAAACTCTCTGTAGGTTCCTCTATAACCAGCTTCTGCAGCTGGGGAGCACTTCAATCCGCCCTTCTCTGTGGAAAACAGTCTCTCTCTGTGCATGACAGCTTTCAGTCTTTTAAAATACTTCCTCATTCAAAGCTTCATGAGTAATCAGGTGTTCAGCCTTCTTAATTAGGCATCAGGTGCTGCTGGCTACTCTAGGAGATTACCTCTAGGAGAGCTGGAAAGATCCCTTACTGCACAGTTCCAGCACCTAGAGGACAGTGATGATATCACAGTACACACACACACACACACGTTCAACAAGAATGTCTCTTATCTGTTTCTGTTGTTGTAGCTGTAGGGGAAGGTCTATCTGCTCTCCTGGGTCAGCACCCTTGTGTACTAAGGAAATGTCCGTGTCCAGGTATAGATCTCTTGCCCCCTCGTGTCTTGATGTCAACACACAGTCTTTTATGCTTCAAGACTCTTTCCTCATTGCAGCACTTTGTGTGCTGAGGAAAATCCCTGCAGTCCTCCTTCTCCTTACGTCAGCCCACAAGTGAGCTAAGGAATCTCTCTCCTGTGTCTCACATGAGGCTTTTTACAGGGCTCTCATTAGTCCAGGTTTAGCTTGCTGATTGAGTCATTGCAATTAACTATCTCTCTGCTGGATTCTCAGAGCTCTGATGCTGCTTTACTTAAACAGGGATAAGTCCCTGTTACAATCATCCATTTATTTTGTTCTCTAGAGCTATTCGATAAGTAATATGTAGAACCCCTGTGGGATTCCCATTTAATCTAAGGGGTTATAAAGGATTTAAAGAGTTAACTCCTAGTAATGGCCCTTAGATAGTATGTTTCAAAAAGACCAGACAGGTGCCTGGCTACACCTCATTTCTAGAATGTGCTGGAAGGGTAACCTAGTCTACGGTGACTCAGCGTAGGCTAAGCTCTGCCCATTTTCTGCCCAGAGACAGTGGAAGGGGGTAAGGTCATAAATTGGAGGGAAGAATAACTCCATCCTCAGATCCCAGAGGAACCAGAGGAGGAGGTCTCCCCTGTAAATATGTATGTACACAGTTTTGTAGTAGGTAACTAGGGTAGAAGCCCCTTTATTATTTTCCAGACAGGGAAATGTCACTAACAATTATAGGGTTCCCATGTATGACCCTCAGGCACATCCTTCCCTCAATGGAGGATGGCAAGGCACTTCATCATAGGCATCCTCAGTGACAGAGCTTTAGAGCATCTCACTGACAGGGCTTTAGAGTATCAACTGTTGCTGCCTGAAGGATAGGTTCCCAGCTGTCCTCAAAAGAGGGTAAGCCCTTAAGCTATGTTAGGGGGATAGGGTTTGCACCCTCAAATAAGATGGCACCCGGCCAAAGGATCCCAGTAGAGGTAGGAGCAGCAGGTCTATCCCTAGGTGACAAGAAGGTAAGGCACCGCCTAGTGGCGGCAGGTCTCCGGGTGGCAAGAGTGAAGAGGAGCAACACTGCTGCCTACCCTTTTATTTAAATGCATGTAGGATTGAAGCAAAGGGTCGCTGGAGCTCAACCCTATTAATTTCAGCTCTAGGGACCCCTGCTTCCTGTGTTACCTCCTTAGGGTGTGCCGCGGTATCTGGTTTAAAGCCCCTCGCCAAAAGGAAACCGCAAATGATGTCATGGCTTCCTATTGGCCCATGTCATGGGGTATCAAATGTGAGCTGAGATATCATCACCCCTTAAGGAAATAAGCATCTCAGGAACTAGGGGGAGCCCAGAGCTGAAATGAATGGGGTTGCACTCCAGAGACCCCCTGCTTCCTAACTCGGGGGTGGGGGGTAGGATTTTTTAGTGAAAACATTTTCAAGGAAAATCTTTTTTGGGGAGGATTTTTGTTTGTTTTTCTTTGGGGGGGAGGGGGTGTCCTTAATTGTGCTTGCCTAAGGGTTTGCAATGGCAAAGGCTGTACCTTAGGGAGATGAAAGTTACTGTCAAAGGAAAGGTTTATGTATCTTTGGCAATGTGGTCTGAACATTCTAAAGAAGACATTGTGCAGGACTATTCATAATAAAGTTTCCGAAAAGTTCCTGGCGCCCTTACTTCATTTACGCACCGCTCCAGCCCGCCCGCATGCCAACACCCTGAGATATAAGGTTAACAAGATCGACTGAGCATCACCAGCACTTTACTACACCACCTGACATACATTGGGCCCCTCTTCTGTTGGCCTGGGGAAGAGGTGTTACAAATAAATTCTAGGGATCAGACATTTTTGGGGATAAGGTAAACATTATGAATGGAGAGGGAGTGGCTCAGTGAGTAAAGACACTGACTGGCACTGAGAGTTTGAAGCAGGGGAACGTGGTTCAATTCCCAGTGTCGGCTCCTTGTGACCTTGGGCAAATCACTTTATGTCCCTGTGCTTCAGGCATCAAAAACCATAGATTGTAAGCTCCACAGGGCAGGGACTTGTGTCTGCAAAATGTCTCTGTAAAGCGCTACGTAAAACTAGCAGCGCTATACAAGAACAAACTATTATTATTATTATTTAACTTTCCAGGTGATTCCTTAATAACTCGGCCCTGTTTACCACAACTTTGCAACCACTGCCATGTTGTTCTCCATGTCTAGGAGCACTAGTGACAGCAGTATTTATGGTACTTTTTTCAGCTACAGTAAACATCATTGAATTATTCAAATATATTAAGCCCTATCTTTTTTTTCTTTGTTTAATCGGTCAGATCTCTCACTTTTATGTACAGCCACAAGGTTATTAAACAGGAGTTTAAAAGTTACTGATCCATTTCCTATCAGTGTAAAACTTTATAGAATATGTTGCATCAGCATTGTACAACTGAGTAATATTAGAGTCTAATTGTTAGTCCAAAATGACCAAAAAGTAATAACGCTTGAATTGACCATCCTACAGTATATCAATGTTTTTAGAACTGGTTGTATCAATACTGTGCAGCGGAACCATTTACAGCAGTGTGGATAACGTATAAACAATATAGAGTACGTAGAAATGTTCTTCCTGACATATTTGCACCTCACGTTGCCAAAAGTACCAAGTAGATAATTATTACTCACATGCAAATTGAAGTGTCGCCTCTCTACTAAGGATACTGCCAAAGGAGTTGGCTGCTAGGCACTGATATTGACCAGAATCCTTCATCTCATTTGGGCTGCTGATAATTAAATTTCCATCTATTAAACTGTAGCGATAATCACTTTCCAAGTCTATTTCTGTTCCATTTTGAAGCCATCTTTAAAAAAAAAATGTAAAAGGAGAATGAATGAAAAAAAGTCAAACAAAAGTTATAATAATATTTTAACAAATCTATTTACCAAGAAGTATTTTCACAGATATAGCTAGAGCTTAAGATACCTGCATGTTAAATTCCATTTACTATTTTACTATCTTATGAAAACTGCCATAATAAGATATTTTGGATGCAACAATTAAAATGTTACTACCAAGTTGGACTGGCTGTTCCATCATTTTTAGCCCATCTACTGTACTTTAGCCTAAAACATCCTATTATCGGATCAATCACTATCTGTTATGAAAACCTTGCAACTGTAAAATAACTATTAATCTGGTTTAAGATTCAGAAAATGTCATCTTTTCATTTCTCTATTTGCCATGTTATCTATACAATATAAATCATGGTAGGCTATTTTTTCATGCATTTTGCATAAAAGTGCTCAAATATAGTCTTCTCTGCTCAAATCATTTCCATTTACTGCCAAAAGTTTTCTCTTCCATCAGTCATCAATCTAAAACAGTATTTAAACATTAACTACT
This sequence comes from Ascaphus truei, assembly GCF_040206685.1. Lineage (NCBI taxonomy): Eukaryota > Metazoa > Chordata > Amphibia > Anura > Ascaphidae > Ascaphus > Ascaphus truei. Next base: position 391,993,384 of record NC_134485.1, read on the forward strand.
TACATCACCAATGTTTGGAAGCACTAAGTAATAATGTGAAGGCTTTAAACACACTAAATGCTTACTCTTTCCAAACCAAACATTTACATAACATTTTTACTTGCTGCTTCCAAACCCCACTATAAAGGAAAAACAATACAAAATACACATTCAACCATGAAGCACAAATGCAAAAATGCATGACTTGTATGAATTAAATATTGTAACTCTCAATAAGTGTACCTATAACTTGGAGCAGGGCTTCCTCTTGCCTCACAATTAAGTGCCACTTTCTTCTCTCCAGAATCCATAGGAAATATAACATTTTCTGGTTCTTGGACAAACAGTGGCCCATAATCCACACTCTCTGAAAAAATGAAAATCTACTGGTTAAAAATACAAATATTTTTCCACCTCTAGTGCTAAACAAATGATAATTGATGTGATTCTGCTATTTGATGTTTGTATAGTATAGGCATGTCAAAATTATATTCATTGATCAGAGAGGAAAAAAACAAATGGAGTTTTAATCCAAATAATGTATTTTTAAATGCTATAGTTTAGTTAATGCCTTTCTTTCTACCTCTTCATCAGATGGGAGCCTTTGACCACAGTCAAGATAGCTTAGGCATGTAACTTAAATATGAGTGGCCAAAAGTGTCACTAAATATTTTAGATCAGCCATTGAACACACCTGAAATGAGTCATATGAATTCTACACATCATTTTAAGGTGTTAGATTGAGGTTCCCACAAAGTAATACTCCATATACAGTACCACATTTTGTGTTCTACACTACGAGTTACTGTTGAAGAGGGCAGTGTCATCAAGAAAACATTACAAATATTCACACAAAAAGATATTTCTGTAAACATACTGCTGCAACCTCACAAAAGTTGTCCCTAACTTCCGGCATTGCTAGCAACTGGGCGAGTCCGTTTCCTTTCAGTTCTCGGGTGGGCTCTTCTTCCATCTCGTTGGTGCCCTAGTCTCTCCCAAACCCCTTACCTAATCTCTCCCAAACCCCATACCTAATCTCTCTCTGCAAACCCATACCTACCCCCCAGGCCCGTGCTACCCCTCCATTTCCTCCTTTTTTCCCCCCATGGCCCCTTCTCTCCCCCCTCCCCCCCACATAGCTATTTATCCCATCCCACAGCTCCCCCCATAGCTCCTTCTCTCCCACCCAATACCTCCTTCTCTCTCCCCCCAATAACTTCTTCTCCTCCCCAATACCTTATTCTGCCCCCCCCCATCCAGAGCCACACCTCCCCACAGGAGCCATGCTTCTTTCATGTGTCTTGGGCCCCAGGATTTCTGTTGGTGGCCCCAATAATGAATACAATGAGTTTGGTAACCACTAAGTTGAGAGACACAGTACATTGCAGCTTGAATTTTTTTTCTGTGTAAATTCTAAACTTGAGTTCTCACATTCATCACATTTACGGGGAGATTCACTAAACTCTTATAAGGAGTATTAGAGCTCGACCCCACGGTAACTGAGATTCAAGTCAATTTCAGTTAATGTGGGATCAAGCTCTGATACACATTGTTGGAGCTTCGTAAATCCTGGTCTTAGTATCATTATTAGTAAATAGCACATTTATTTTAAAAGATTCTCGTGGATTTTCAAGACGAATGACATTTTATCACTTCATTACTTCACTGTCTATCTGTTTTTTTGTCTAAAACTGATATGACATTAAAAAGAAAATAGTACATTTCAAAATGACTAATATGGTTGCTTTGTTTTCTTACATGATAGCATTGTAACAGTTGATAATGCACTTTTTTTTAAAGGTAATTTAGGACATACAGTATTTTTTATTTAATTACTGGTCCAATTGTTAAGAAAAAATAATCACTATATTCATCTTTACCACCTCTGCTTCTAAATTCAAGCTCATCTTAATTTCTGCTGACACAATCTGCATATTGTTGTACATTAGTTGATATAGATAAATGGGGAACATTATTTGAATAGGTGTGTTCTAGAAGACATCCAGAGTATCAACTGCAGCTGGTCTACATGTTAACAACCATATTTTTTCCATACTATTTCCCTGGCATATTCGGCATTTTGATTACTAATGTCACTGGTGAATTACTATACACAATTAGCCAACTTGATAATTAAGAACTGGCAAAGAATATATATTCTTAAGATATGAATGAGTAGTTCAGTATTAGGCAATACATTTTTTTTTATTTGGACTAACAATTGATATGACTTTATAAGACAAGCTGTCGAGAGTTCTCGCTCTTCCCCAGGTCTCAGCTAAAGTTGTTATTATAATAATCAACTTTTTTGTTGCTCCCCTATGATTTCCACGTTTCCCAATATAATGCTTCTGGCTTCATTGCTAGATCAAGTTCAAAACGTTTTGTATAAATTGTACCACTTTATTCCAAATTTTTTAAAATTTCATTACATTCCCAGAAGCAGTGTTTTAGGTCTCCTTTTTGTGTGCCACATTTTGGTTATATTCCCAGGCCCTATTTAACACCTTGATATGTGTTTCCTGCATTATCGCTCCACTTAGGGCTTTAAAATTTGCTTCCTGATTTTTAAAGGTTATCAAACGTGGATATCTCTGGGAAATCTTTCTTCCAACAAACTTTTTATGCATTGACCATTGGGATTGCTTCACTGTATGTAGCCAGGTCCCCTTTGGTTCCTCTTCCCCTTGCCTTCACAAATGAGAAGGCAGTTGCGGGGGCAAGCGTGTCTCCCGGTGGCGTCGGAGGCACGGCGCCGCCATCTATGTTATGTCCATGTGGGCGCGGAGGCTCGCGCATGGGCAGATGTGACACGGCAGCCATTTTAGTGTGGGAGAACTGGCACAAGAGGCGCTCCATAGTGCAGGGACCCTTAGAAGTCACGCATGCGCAGTTAGGGCGATGTGGTGGCCATTACAGGTTTGCACAGGCTCCATGGAGAGTAGCGGTGGCCATTACAGTGCGCGCATGCGGCCCCAATGTTAAAGAGGGCCATAAAAGACTACAATTCCAAGCAGCCTCTGGGGACTGCACTTTCACCCAGGTCACAGGCAGCCAAACAGCCAATAGTGCTTGCAGCTTCTCCTGCTGGAGAAGGATACATTGTTGTGTGCAGAGTCAGGAAGCAGACTGGGAAGCACATGAGGCAGTCAGACTGAGGAGACATTGGGGGAAGGAAGGGGGGCAGAGAGCTTTGAGCTTCTACCCTAGGCCAGAAGTACCCCAGGCTAGAATTGAGGCCCTGACTCCCCACTAGTGAGGGTGGGTGTTCCTAGGGACAGGCCCTTAGGTAAGGACCCGGTGCCCCTTCAGCTGTGTGCTAGGCAGGGACCTAGTGACAGTGCCTGCTGCCGTTCCTTAAGTGCAGGGACAGAGAGAGGCCCTGCTGCAGTTAATTTAGTGCAGAGACCCAGTGATAGTTTTGCTACATGTTCCTGTATGCTGTATTGCTGATTCAGAGACTGTCCTTACGGTGGGATGTCCGGCTGGCCCCCATCCCACGCGGAGGTACAGATCAGCGCTGGACCAAGTGGCACCGGTATACCCTTTGCGAAGACACCTAGGTGCAGGGACACCTGGGCAGGTATTTACAACCTTCCACACGTGCACCAACTTTAACTTGCTCCTCACATGTGACAGGCCTGTTCACACACTTGGGTGGTCTTGGACTCTCTGGACACGGGGTTGGGAAGGGATGTAAGGGTATAGCCCAGTTAGGGGCTAAAAAGGTTATAGCCCAGTTAGGGGTAAGGTTATAGCTGCCAGCTAGTGGCAGAGGGTGGCATATATTGTTGTGTATGCTGATATTGTTGCACTGTTATATATGATACTATTGTGTTGTGTTGCTCGTCCAGTAAACCTTTTAGCCATAACCATGGTGTATGTGGTTTCTGGGTGGGTTCCTATGTTAGGGCCATTCTACATTCTTATAGAATCCTACATAAGTGGAGGCACTTACCGACGAGAACGTTCCAGAGAAGCACCCCAGTTCCCATCAGCGGAGGCTCAGGCCTCCTGTGAATCTGCAGTTATACGCACCACACCTGGTAAGATATAGATTCCCCCTCACATTCACTCTATCTGCAATTGGGGGTGGGTGAATACCCGAGAGGGTATTTTTTTTCTTCAAAATATTAAAATTAATTAGCTACTCTTATCTAAGACATTGTTGTCTGTGTAGCCTAGTGCCCCTGGCTATAGTCTTCTACAGGCCTCAACACTGTAAGTCCTGATAGGAACAGGGAGTGTTGGGGTTAAACTCCTGCCATGGCGTATCCTGCATTTGCAGCCTGGATGTGTGCTGTGTTGCCATATACAGGGGTAGGCCTAAACCAGCGGTTGGAGTGTCATACCTGGAGAGGGTACTGACTGGGTCACATGTATATGGTGTGATGTCTGTCAGTACCTGGACCTGCCCTGTTATGGGGCAGGGTTACAAGCCCCTCCCCCCTGGGTATAAAAACTGACACTCCACCAAATTCATTGTGTGTGGTTTGTTTGCGTCTTCCCTCCCTCGGAGGAGTGGGAGTGTACCGCTCATCCAATCAGGGGGTGAGGGAGTTTAGGAGGGGTGCTTGGGGACTCAAGCCCTGGGTATCTGCTCCAGGGATTGTGGAGAATGCCACGTGCTGCATGGAATAAAGACTCAGTTATACCTACTATACCGTGTAGTCTTTGGAGGAGAGAGAGTTGCCTATGGGGTCCATCCTGCCTGCCAGGATCCTCATGGGACGGAGGCACTGCACCCTAAGGAGGAAAAGCCTGCCCTGTTGCTGCTCCCACACAACATCAGTGGAGCCTTCAGGCTTTCTGTAAGACCATCAAGTGAGCTTACAGCACCGGGAACACCCATGTATTATTGTATTGTATGTCTTTGTATTGTATGTCTTTATTTATATAGCGCCACAAGTGTACTCAGCGCTTCACAAAGAATACAGTACAGCGAATTATAATAATACAATAATTGCAGCAAAATCAGACAATAGGAAAGGAAATCCCTGCCACAAAGAGCTTACAATCTAAGGTTTGAGGGGAACTTACATAGACAACAGGTGAGGGAATAAGTGCTGTAGATGGAAGTGCTTGGCCACAATGGGTGGTAGGAGTGACTGGGTGTGGGACAATAGCCATGAGTGCAGGCTGTTGGGATGCTTGATTTGTGGGGCGAGCTTTAAGGTTAGTCAGTATTAAATGAAAAGGTTGACACCATTTGCATGGGAGTAGATGGCAGTGAGGCATGAATGAGAGCAAGTGTGTAGTAGCCAGATCTCCAGTAGGAGGGGGGAATACTGTAGGTGCTACATCTGTAAAAATTTAAATCTCCACCCAATACTAATGTATCTTCTGAATATTTGCTCATTTTCTGTATTAGATTTTTTTTTTAAACAAAACTTTGAGTAGTTGTTTGGCGCATACATCATACAGATAATTTATCTTCCTTTGTCAACTTTTACATCCCATATAGCAAATCTCCCTTGTGAGTCTGAAAATAAGTCAAATTCCTCTAGTTGTAACCCTTTCTTGACCAGTATGGCAACCCCACAAGAATACTATTAAATGAGGCAAACTTGCTTTCACCCACACGTTTGCACTTTAGTTTTTCGTGTTCTTTATCTATTAAGTGTGTTTCTTGAATAAACTCTATTTCTGCTTTTATTTTCCCCACATAACTCAGCATTTTTTTCTTATAATAGGCGCATGAATTCCTCCAATATTCCATGATACTATTCTAAGTGACGCCATTACTTATTCTGTATTGGTTTTGTATGTTATATACAGACGTCTATCCAATAGAAACGCTCCTGATCCAGTCACGTGGTTCCCTGGCAGAAGTCTCACACTGACACCGACTGCTTACCTGCTGCTGTGGAATGGATCCGTGCAGCTTCCACGCCGGCTGAAGACAGTTCGGATGCTGCCCCGCCACAAGATGTCTGCTGATGAGGTGATTATTTCAGCTACCCTGACATTACCCGACGCCGGTTATTACCTGACGCCGGGCCCACTTCTCAATTGCTGGGTCCTGGTAATGTTGGGTAGCTGAAAAGACGCCGGGTAATGACAGGTACCGGGTACTTCCAGGTACTCGGTACACCACTACTTCCGATTCTAGTAGTCTTATTCTTTTCGAACTCTAACTACTTTAACTGGTTTAGTGAACTAATTCACCCTCTCCCCCTCTTTACCTCTGCTTCTTGATCACGTAACAGTTTGGTTTTTAATTTGTATTTCCTCCCCTGTTTAAGATTGTTTCCCCTTTTGCAATATATAAATCTACCATCTATTCCTACAGTATAACATTATATTATATCATATAACCGTTTATAGCTTAACATAACAACACTACTTAAGTGTTCCTCTCTTCCAAACTTTCCTCTTTTGTGTTTTTTTTCCCCACAAACTATATTTTCTTCTTGCTTTCTATATTTTAGTGAAAATAAAGATAAAGATTCCCAGGAACACTGCTCATCCTTCTGGAACTGTGTCTGTGTTTTGCCTGCTGGGTGTTTTGGGCGCCAGCTCCTGGCTTTCTTGTATGTAATCCTTCTGTAAAGTCATAAACAGCTCAGCCTCTCTGGAGGAATTGAATTCCCTTTGTTCTGTCTCTGTGAAGATTTGCAGCTTCGCTGAGTAGACTTGGGAGAACTTTTTCCCTTTTTTAATCAAGTCCGTGCAGATTGTGGAGTACTCCCTTCTTGCTTTAGTCACCTCAGATGAAAAGTCCTGGAATAGTGGTAAATTCATGTTTTTATATTTTAGTTGTGTGGGTTTCTTGCATGCTCTCCATAGTTGTACTTTATCCTGGAATCTCAGCAGCTTTAGAATAGCCACTCTGGGCCTTGCTGCCTTCTGACCACATGGTGGGCCTAGTCTGTGGGGCCTCTCAATCACCATTGGTAGTTTATCTTCTTCTACTCCCAGCAGTCGTGGAAAATTGTTTGCTAGAAAATCCTGTAGTAGTGAGACTTTTTTTGCCTAAGGAAAACCCACAATAGTTAAGTTGTTGCATCGTGATCTGTTTTCCAAATCATCCAGCTTTGATGTAGTAATCTGTTGTTTTTTTGTTAACGCAGTTACTTGCTGTTCAATTGCTTTACCTCCATCCCTGAATGATCACATCTGTGTTTGTTTTTCTGAGCCGTAGCATGCAACTGTGAGATATGTTCCTTCAAATCCGACATGGCTGCTTTAAATTGCTGTGTTTGTAATTCAACGAGGAGTTCCGGCGATCAGTTTACTGCTTTTATCATATCTGCATAGGGGGCTATGGGACTTACTTGTTTGTCTGTTGTTGACAGTATATCCGCCATGTTTGCCTCTCCCTTTTTTTTATTAGATTTGTCTGCTCATGTGTATTGTGCGGCATATTTTTCGCATCAAATTAGAGGAATTTTTCCATTCAAAGGGTATTGTTAGGTGCGGCGTGTCATCCGACAACTTTTCTCACCATTTGATTTTTATATTCTCAAAAGAAAAAGAAATGAAGGCACAAAAAGTAAGGAGAACACAAGCTTTATAATATAAAAATAAAAGCAACTGTAGTAACATGCACTGGGATACACAAATTTATAAATCCAGTGTTGGAGTAAAAGAATAATGAAACAGGATAATTGACTGCGATAACTGAGATAGCTGCTGCTGGGACCACATAAGGAAACCTCTTCACTGTGTCCTGACCATCCTTGATGTCATCTGAGACCGCTGTGGGAGGGGGAGCCGAAGTTACCACTGTGTTGAGCCCCGCGTCGTAGCGCTGGCCCTTTGGGTAGCCTCAGGGGGTTCCTTCTCCTGGTAGGGCTGGTGGTGGCTGATGTTTCCCTCTGCGTCTAGCGCTCCCCGAAGTGACATCAGGGGATGCTGGTCCGGTCTTAACAGAACAGCTTCATGTTCTCAGTGAAGGGAAATCCAAGGTCTGCAGCAGCTGGTCTCTGTTTGCTGACAGAGCTCCGTGTGCTCAAGGGAGATCTCTGAGCAGCGTCGGAGTATACAGCCTGGGCAGCGGATACTTGCTCTTGCTGGCTGAACACTCCACATTCTAACACTGTAGTATAACGCATTTCACCACTGTGTGGCTTTATCAGGGATATCCTCAGCTGAGCCTGCAGCCCCAATTTGTACACCAGGAAATGAGTGCCAAGGATTCTGAGTGGTGCAATGGATTTGGCAAAGGTGTAATTAATTGAATTTAATGCAGACACTTTCCCAGCATGCGTGCATTCCTTGGGGACAGTTTCAGCCAGGGAAAATAGTGAAAATATAATTCAAGATTCAATGTATAATAAACTAAATCCTTGTGTTGATACTGCATAATATTTTTTTTTCCTCCTTCTCTCTTTTTTATTCCTAGGAATGACATCAGGATCATTTATACCTGCTGTTCTTCCACATGATCTATTTGTCAAATCCTCTATATATAGAACTGTTTGTTTCATTGTGCCTGTTGTATATTTAAATATATATATATATATATATATATATATATATATATATATATATATATATATATATATATATATATATATATATATATATATATATATATACTGAGTTAAGTTATGGTGAGTAAAAAAAGTGACAAAAACCCTCCACAGGAAAGCAAATATGCAAATATAGCATATGCATATATAAATATAAATATATAAATATGTATATATATATATATATATATATATATATATATATATATGTGTGTGTGTGTATATGTGTATATGTGTATGTGTAAGCATTAAAACGGATAATGGGAAGACAGTCCAAAGCCCTTGTCAAGTCTGTTAACCCCTCGGTAGCTGGTTTGGGGACACAGAATAAACCTAAATATAGCTTGACGCTTGGAGACCATGGTTATAAGCTATATCATCCCTCCAACTTCTAAACAGAAATAACTCATCATAAATACACATATTAATAACTATTTAAAACTAATTGATTTAAAAAAACATGATAAGCTTATAAATGCTCAGCAAACTAAAAATGTAAATATAATAAACATTAAAAAACATAGTAATACTTACTTTGTGTTACAGTTAATACAATTCTTAATTCCGTGATGTAAAAATTGTATTCCTGTACAGTACATGCATGCAAGTGAGGCACCTGTAACGCCCACCCTTGTAGCATCCTGGAGGGTGCTCTGTTGTTGCATCCTGGAGGGTGCTCTGTTGTTGCATCCTGGAGGGCGCTCTGGGATCCAGTTCCCTTTTTTGCTCTCACCCTTTTCTGTCACTACTCTTGTTCTGGGTAGCCTGCTGGGAGCTAAAACATTTTTTCGATTTTTTGCCTTTTTAAAAAATGACATCCGGCCTCTCAAAAAGGTTTTGTTTCCCAAAATGGGATCGCTCAATAATATATCCCAATGCTTCTGGACAATCCTCTTTATCTTATTGGCATATTTATTGTATTTTGTGATTAAAAGGCAGTCCTCGGGAGAACCATTGCTTTCCTGCATCACTTCTTCGCTTTTGAGGAGGTTACCCCTGTCCACCCTCCGTACATTATCTAGGGCCTGGCTAATGCACTATTTTTTATAACCGTTCTCGATTAATCTTTTTGTTAGGGCAAGTACCTGCTCCTCAAAATCTTCCTCCTTTGTACAGTTTCGACTTATCTTAGGAATTGCCCATAGGCAATATTGTTTTTCCAGACTGGGAAATGATTGCTTCTGGCCTCTAGATATCTATTCGCATCAACCGGTTTAAAAAAAAGTTTTAGTGCATACTTTTGTTTTCACTGAAGAGTACCAAATCCAAAAAAATCAACTGATGCTGCACTAAACTTGGAGGTGAATTTCAAATCCAGCTCATTATCATTAAGAAATTCTAGAAATTCCTTAATCCTCTCTTCCCATCCTCTCCAAATAAAAATTAGGTCATCTATACAACGTTTATAAAATAAAATGTTGTTTAAAAATTGATTATTTTGCCAAATGGTATGCTCCTCCCAGTACCCCATAAATAAATTGGCAATCACCACTGCTATGTTGTGTTCTTTGCAAAGTGCTTATGATGCCATCCTTAGTTAAACAAGATAAGGAAGCATAATAAATATGCTATAATAATTCATTACATCAAACCAAAAGAAAGTAAAAACACATTCATTTTTAAATTAAGGGGAACTGTAAGGAAGCTGATTACAGTGATAAGAGTTGGAATTTGATGACAGGAGTACCAAAGGACTAGATAAAATCAAGAACATGGAAACAATGTGGTAGGGGCTCATCTGTTTCTTTGCAATTTAATGTCCTGAACAACTCTTCAATTGTTGCTGTTAAAAGCTTTAGTGACATGATGTCCCCCTCACACTCACTTGCTGTTTCTTATCTTGCTTGTAACTTCATTTTTTCTAATGCTTGATGTGAATAGAAAAAAAGGTAGGGTTGAGCACTTCAACAAAATCGGGCTGGAGGCTGGTTAAAATGGATAATTTATTCGGCATGAAGCCAAACCACATACAAACAAATGTAATCCTACTCCTTCAGCTGCCTCCATCGAACTTGCGCGCTCCCTTTCGTGACAAAGTATATCCTTCCTTCCTCGTTCTGCTTCGAGCCCTGTTGGCTCTCCTTGCTCATGTGGTAGGCCCGCCCCAAAAGGATCCTGGGACTTGTAGTCCCTCCCTATGTGTTGTGGAGCCATCCAAGATGGCCGCCACACTCCTGCTGCAACGCTCGAACAGCACATGTGCCATACCTAACATGGCAGAACCCACAACCCAGGTCCGCTGCTGAACTCCGGCGGCTCTCGACGAACCGGCGCACTCTCCCCCACCCGCCACGGAGGTAAGGGGACCCGGCTTCACATATAAACTTCCTTGGGTTGCTATAGCAACCATTGAGCTATGTCCACTTTTGAAATAGGCTGCCATATTGGTTACCTTGGGAAGCAGGATCTTTGCCAATCAGTCATGCAAGAATGGACCACTCAGAAGCTTAGATAGTTATATTGCCTTAAAGGTAAGGAACAGCGGCATTTATTAAAATAAAAAATAATAACAAAAAAGGGCAAGTGCCAAAGACAATTTAAGGTGTAGACAGAATCAAATGCTTTTTCATAATCTATGAATCCAAACATTAGTGGGAGATCATATTCATTAATTGGGGAAATCACTTATTGTATGACATGGATGTGATCCATTGTATTGTATGCACTGTGAAATTGCGCTTGTTCTCAAGGTTGGGAAAAGTCTAGGGTCTGTTGCAGCTGATTAGTAAGAATATTCATATATATTTTCCTGGTAAAATAATTAACTTGTGTAGCGCTATTTCTCCTCCCACCCCCCCCCCCCCCCACCCCCTGGGAGATTTACTTTGGCTACAGGTCAGTGTGGTGCTAGATACCTGAGAGGCTGAGCTTCCGCAATGTTGTGGGGAAGGACAGGCTTTAGGCGGTTTCAGGCAGTTGTTCTTCTCATGGAGCTGCGCCTCCAGTCACAGTAGGCTCCAGAGTTCTGGAGACAGTTCCTCCTGTGACAGTTCTCTGAACATACCCCTACAAAATAGACTGTAGACTCAGACATGGGTATATAAAATGGGATCCTTTATTGAGACAACCACTGCAGTTCTTATTACAGCGGATGCATGATGTTACTAGTAGGATCCAGGTCTTAGGATGGCCCTAGGCCACGCTGGTAGGCTGGTAGGCTGGAGGCCCGGCCATGTGCCTCAACTCTTCCCCAGCCCATGACTGGGCTTGAGGCATAGGTCTCTACCCCTGAAGTGTGAACCTGAACTAACTAACTTTACATGCTTCCTCCCCAAGGCACAGAAGGGGGGGGGGGCACTAGGTCTGCACCATGACTGGCTGTACATAAACCCAGTTCCACCTCTACACCCTGTCACACTAAGAGGCTGCTGGATGAGGGGAAATCCCAAAATGACAGTCTGTTATAGCCTGCATCTATCAGGGCTTACATAACAGGGGGCAGTAGAATAGCCAAAACCAACCATGGCTGCACATGGAAAAATATACACACAGATTACCCAAAATAAAGCCTACAGAAATATCTATGGCTTTTCCCGAAATGCTACATGCTGTACCATTCTAGTAGTTTTTTTTCTTACTGTAATGCCTGTGACCCGTATATTCTCCTCGACCAGGACTCAGTCCCTAGGCCTGTGGTCAGTTTCCATATCCTGCTTCAGCTTTCCTGCTTAGCCTCCTCGTTCGAGACAAGCACCATCACACTTACATGCCAACTACTGCACAAGTGAGGACAATCCGCCACCATCTGCTCTAGCCAAGATTGATGCCGTAACCACACGGTTATAATTCCCTGAGCAATCAGACCTGGCAAAGGACTACACACCAATGTAATAAAGCTATAATGTAACATATAACAAATCTATTCCAAACTATTATAACATTATATTTACAAAAATTAACATTACAATAAAAATTAATTAAAAAAAAGATAAATATAAAAAGATCACAAATCTAATGTCCAAAATGAAAAAAAAGAGGGGAGGGTGGGTGGTTAACAGTTAAACTGAAATAAACAGCATCCAAGAAGCTACCATATGCCCGCTAATGCTCTGCCCTTGAGAAATTTAATGCAACACCTGCCCTATACCTTCTTACCAAAATCTTCCACGTAAAAATATCCACATATACACTGTTTAAAAATGCTCAGTAGAAGTCTATTGGGATCCTTTCTAGACTGTCTCAACAAGTTTTCAATACAGTCTTTCATATTCCAGATTATATACTGTAATCTGTCAACTATAGTAAAATCCATGGATCAGGGTATTAATGCAGTCTTAATAAGTAGAGATTGGCAAACTTGTCAAAAATCGTTCTGCACACTAAAATCCAAAAGGTGGATTGGGCAGATAAATTCTGCCTGGATTTCATAAAATCACCAATCAAAATATATATTAAAAATAATTTTCAGTTTCACCCAGACCCTGAAATACGGGTTTTGCAGGGAATTGAAAGGGTAAGGGTGAGATATATTTAAATGACACAACCCATACTTCCTAAAATGATTTCCATAAGACCTATATTGATAATTGTAAGGCACTTTGTAATATTCAGGGTATTTGTGTCAGGTCCAACAAGAATATAACCCACAACCTCTACTATCCAGGGCAGCAGCTCTAACAGTGAACCTCAACCAGCTGCTGTGTAGCTCCACTGGCACAGCATACTTTGAAGATCTACTGTTCACTTCTCACACCTGTAGCCCCATGGATTCCTTTAAAAGCAAACCACTTCCACTTCCTGGTTTCCAGTTCAATGTGCCTTCTGCACTAAAAGGGGAACATCTAGTGTCACGAGAGACCAGTACTTTTTTCATCTAAACTACTGGGATCACTATCACCAGACGGGACAAAGAAGTTGAATAAAATGGGTTTATTCTGGCAAGCCAGCAGACACAACAAAATACACAATAACCATATACAATACCAACTGGGTGCCTGGGGAGTAGACTCTAGACTTGACTAGTTGCAAGGGCCTGCTTCAGGTAGACTTACCCTGTCCACTTCTCGTACTAGACTCTCAAAATGCTATACACACAGTAGCAGCTTTGAAATCCCCGCCAGTTGAATAACCGTCAAACTCTCAAGATGTTCTGGTACTCTGATCAGCAGCGTCCTTACAGAGCCCTCGGTGGCTATCCTTACTATGGGGAAGGAGCCACCCACCAACCAGAGCACAGATTGAGATGGTGCAGCTAATGCCAAAGGAGGGGGCGTGCAGAGTCTTTCAAGGCCGCCCTGTGGTAACAGAGCTGCTGGGAAGTGGGGAATTTGAATGGGCAAATGGGAACCATGCCGACAGGGCTCAGACCTGGCAAAGCTCCCCATAAAAATAACAAAGCAAGAATCCCTATTGATGCACGCACTCTGGGTAGAACTCAAGAAAATAATAACATTATACAGCGGCAAAAACAAAAGCTGCAGTTGCTGCTAAATTTAGCTGTGCACTTATACTGTGCACACTCTGTGCCTCTCCGCTATAGGAGATATGCATAGGAATGAGCACAAACAGTGACACACCTTGTACTACACCACAAGGTACCCGCTGTTTATCAACTATTGCACATTAGCCTTATATGTATACAAGTGGTCATTTCTGTAGATTTCAGAGGGTCTTCACCTGATCCTACGATTGGCATCAGAGGTATACCATATATGATTAAGTGGCCTAAATTACCTAGATCATTAATGATTTATGGCTTCATCCTAAATATTGTTCAGCAGATATCTTAGTGTTCAACACACTGATATCATTGAGGCCTTTCATGTAGTACACCAGTGGTATTTCCACCTCTTAGCTGTTGCAAACATGCGCTATTATTAGGTTTTAATTAGTTTGTGTTTTTCTGATTATCAATAAAATTGTATTATTTTCTAGTGTTCTACCCACAGTGAGTGCATCAATAGGGATTCTTGCTTTGTTATTTCTCTGTACACTTTCCATCCCAGATAGCACCACTCCTAGTTTCTCCCTCATTATCCAGCGGCTGAGCAGGGTTTATCCAACCCCTCTTCCCCATTCCCCCATATCTAAAACAGCTCCCCATAGGCAGCCCTTTACCGCCCTCTGGGTAGGCGCCTCAGAGTCAGCGGGGAAAAAAGGCTCTGGAAGCCCATCTCTGGACCTGATTGTCGCCCTTCCCCACTCACCAAATGTCTTAACACCTCGCCGCTCCTACTGTAGACTTTGTCTCAATCTATAATTTCTATGCAGCAGCTCAGCTGATCTAATCAATGAGTTTGCGTCCATATAAATGATTACATATACCCACAAAAGAAGTCTGCTAGCTGGGGAAAAAAACCAGAGTTACCGGGAATAAAAGTGCTTTACAATATATACATCTCCCGGTACCTTTTCCCCCAAATATATATATATTAATAAACGTGAACACACAGTTCTGAGGCTCTTTCACATAATGGGTCAAAACAAACAAAATATATCCGCCTTGCAAGCGCACATAGGTGCCAAAAACACACGGCTTTAGGGGGAGCTAGCCGAGCTTCCCCTTTATTATGTGAGACCTACCCTTATCATCACACCTAGGCTGGATAAGCTACAGTTGTGAGCAGTGGAGCTCAAAAGTATCCTGGGAGAGGTGAGCTGAGCTTCCAAGCAGCTGGTTTATCTCACTGCTGGAACTTTTCCTGAACAGCAGTCGCTGTGGGTTTGGTGTTCTGATCCTGTTGGGTTTAACACTAGTGCCCCCTTCCTCATAAGGTGCCTCATAAGGTGCCCCTGGCTTGTCAATATATAGTAGGTCTTGGAAATACTTTTAGAAAGTGTGCAGTGCGAGTCGTTTAAATATACTTTGCTCTCTACATCTCGCCATATTTCAGAGTCTGAGAGTGGTCTTTTTGAGACTGATTCGCAGATGATAGGAACTTATAAATTTGTGGCGGATTCGAATTTCTGCCACTATTTTACCCATCTATTGTGATAGCCCTCGAGTAGAGGTACATGATGTTTCAATTCATAATGCATAGATCCTTAATTATTACACAGAAGATTATGATGATCATTTATTTGTAAAGCGCCAACAAATTCTACAGCACGTTACAATGGAGGAACAGAGTGATATAAAATACATAAACAGAATCATAGACCACATGAGGATGAACATGTACCAACAGATACAGAAGGTTATTAGGGCCCATGCTTAACATACACTCTATAGGAAATAAGGGTGAGACAAAAGGTAAAGTTGCTGCTCTTTGTTGGACAGAGTATGCCTCAGGATGGAGTATGGTCCAGTGGTACAGCTGATCCCATTTATGTTTGAGGGTGAGGGTGTTAGATAGTGTGGAGTTTGCTCCAGCCACACAGATGTCCCAATATTGTTGGGGGAGGTTAGGGGTATGCCAGATAGACTTCTTAAAAAAGGTGCATTTTTAAACATCTGGATGAGAGAGGGTGCAGCATTGGAGAAGTCTTGCAGGCGGGAGTGAGAGAAGGTAATAAGGTAATATGTCATGGGCTGCACATAGGGGGGCGTTTAGATGCAGCACGATCATCACCCGCTTGGTAGAGCTGCATTAGTATCACAATACACGGACTTTACTATACTTGACAATTTAGGATACGTTCGATACTCCAGTCGGATTTTGCGATTTCAGATGAAATTTGCCAATATGTTTTGCGAAATCATTTGCGAAAACAGCAAACTTTACAAAAAAACATGGCAAGCAGTAATAGTCGGTGCATTGCAAATTCCAATCCAGAAGCAACAAGCATCAAGTCACATTCCTCTCTATAAAATTCTGGCAAGAGTTGCAACATTTTATTGCAATGTGGCAAAAAAGTTACTCCTAAATCTAATTGTGTGCCTTTCCGAGAAAATCATCAAAACTTTTGCAAAGCACGTTTAAAGACATTTGCGCAACTTTGCTTCTGGATTCAGCAATATGAAGCTTCAAATCAAGGTGTGCGTGGATATTATATCTTGTACTGTAGTTACATTGATTGAAGGATTAATAAAATATTTACAGCAACCTATTTGTCTTTCTTTTATTTTTTTGGTCGACACAATTATCAAATCCTCAGAAGTAAACTGTTCATGTTAATATGTATGATATATGTATATCTTTATTTGTATAACGCTATCTGTGTACATAAAATAGAGGCAATAAACCACAACCTAGTACAGCGCTGTGATATAGAGAAGGTCAGAGAGGATGTGACTAATAATGTTCCCACTTGATGAGTATATAGTGCGCATTAGAAGTAACGATCAGTGTTTTTAATGAAAACACTGGAAGATTGTTCCAAATAGATTCAGAAAGATGGAGCATAACAACACAGTAGTATAAATCTATGTCTACTATAGACACACAGGTGGTATGTCGCACTCACAAAAAGTCTTATGAAAATAAGAATTTGGGGTTATTTGTATACGGCACACCCCAGCCGCCTTGTCTCCTGTTCAGCAGAGTGGAATGTGGACGCTGCCAGAGAGCCGCTTGTGCACTGCAGGTTCTCCTCCTCACTAATCCTGCCTTTCCAGGTTAAACAAAATGGCCGCCAATAGTGGGTATGATGTCCTCAGTAGTTCACAAATCCTATGCGTTTCACCAAGAGACTGGCTTCCTCATTTTGTTAAAAGTGTATACATTTTATTTAAAGAGTTTGATTCCTTGGTGTTTCAACTTCTAAAACAGGGTACATTCCAGAAATAACTGCTACTTTTTTTTTAATCAAACTAGACAGAGCTATTTTAATGTAATCCATCATGTAAAGTTTGATTAATCATAATGAGGGCTGCTGTCATGTTTTGGAGTGAACAGTCTGATTTCCATCTTGTGCTGTCTAATCTGTAGCCTTAAAAGTCTGCCAGCACTAAAAAAAGAGCCAGAAGTTTTTTTTTTTTTTTTTTTTTTAAGCTGTTAGGCAGAAGCTCAAAAATAGAACTTGGTGAAATGTTTAAGCTTTGAGAATGAAAACGGTAAAAAAATCATACTGGAAAACTGATTATGTAAAAAGATTCAATGTGCTGTGAATTTATTTATTCATTTGAACATATATTTAATACCATAAAATACCTGCCACTCAACCAAGAAAAGTGTAGTAAGTAATAAGCAAGGTGCATGGAAGGAAAAACAAAGCATCTATACAGTACATATATGGTTGATTAAATAAAATCAAACAGGAATAATCCCTTTTGATATGCACTCAAGAATATGCATGAACTGGAAAAGTTGTAATCCAAGGGTACAGTATCCACACACAAGGCCATCCAAGTGGATCAAAAAGCAGAATAACATGTAACCATGCTGTAAAATGGTTGCAGTCATCTCTCTTGCTGACAGTAAGGCCTGGTAAGTTGTGGGCATGCCAGCAGTAATTATGGAGGTTTGCCCTCACACCCTGGTGAGGTGCCCTATGTATGGATGGGAGTGGTCACAGGCTCTGACTCCCTGGTTGGTGATGTCAGAGTTGTGTCAGCCCCCAGAGGATACATAAGGCACAGCACTGAGCAAAAGTTCAGTTCTGGTCTGTCTAGTCTAGAAGTTATCAGAGGAAGATCAAAGTTAGAGTATTAAAAGGAATAATGAGACTGTGACCAGGGACCTTGCACAGGGGCACTAGAAAATATGGGAGTGAACCCAAAACAACTGATGCTGCCAAAGTCAGGTATAATAGGGTATGGGAGAAAAAACTCAATCCACTAAACGTATGTAGCAATTCACCATTAGGACACAATGAAATCTTCAAAATATAAGGATTAGACTCACCCAGGGCGGGGGGCCCGTTGTGCCGATAGTGACCGGGTGCAGGAAATGAAGTGTCCAGGGACACCTCACTCTTGAACCTCCTGAGGCCACTAGCTGCTGCCCTTACCCTGCCCGGTGTCTTAGGTATCCTGTGTGTGGTTGCGGTGAGCTGTTCCACACTGCTGAAGGATTTCATCTGGCGTGACTTTCCCCGTGATGCGGATGGCTGCGGCGTCTTCCTTCCAAGGTGAACGCCGACACGATGTCCACGTAGGGGAACCGCTGTCTGCTCACCCGTACACGCCGTTTCCTACCGAGAGGAGGAGCGATATTGCCTCTCAGCCGATGATGCGCTCCGGCGCGTCCACACGTGTGGAGGGGGGATGACGTCAGTCCTTCAGACTTAGGAGTCCGTGGTGAATGCCTGCGTGCGCGAGCCAAAGCAGATACAAGTAGAAAAAAGGGGGTGAAGGCGGTCACAGCAATAGAAGTCCAGCCCAGGAGCAAGTGAAGTTAAAATCAGCTTTAATATTACATGCTGTACATCACAGAAGTTTTATAAATTATACCATATCATACAGGAATCGAACCCAGAACCTTTCATATGATAGTACCAATTCTCTACCTGCAAGCCATATGGATTGTGTTTTTATAAATTATACCATATCATACAGGAATCGAACCCAGAACCTTTCATATGATAGTACCAATTCTCTACCTGCAAGCCACTGTGATGTACAGCATGTAATATTAAAGCTGATTTTAACTTCACTTGCTCCTGGGCTTGACTTCTATTGCTGTGACCGCCTTCACCCCCTTTTTTCTACTTGCACAGGGGCAGTATCCCTGCGGGGATAGGGAATCCCTACATTAGGAGGACACACCTTTCAAAGGGAAGTACGGTGAACAATGGAGGGCTGAATACACCCCATTGTGGAGGGCAGCTGGCCCACCGTACAAATGAAGATGTCCTTGATTAACGACACTCTCGCGTGCAAGTGTGGAGTTATTGCACGGAGAGGGGCACCAAAGAGGAGTTCCTCGCCAGGACCATCCCCGAGTGACCGAAGGGACCTTGATGAGGTGGAGGCGCTGCACTGGATCTAGGTAGGACTCATCACACTACCTCAGTTGCCTGTCTGGGTTGGCAAATCCCCATACACCATCATGTGGGAGACTCAGGAGTCCTGTAGCCAACAGGTGCACCACCAGACACTACACTGTAATGGGGATTGGTTAGACCACAGGGGCCAATATGAGATTGGGGGGGTCAGACCGGTTCACAAAAAACGTTACATTTGGAGGCGCTGCTGAGATGACGTGTCAACAGGACAGGCTTTAGCTAGGTCACTTGGAAACAGGGAGAGTGTCTGCTGCCACTTTGTGCTGCATTGGGACGGACCTAGGGGCGGTCAAGGGGGCTGATGGCGTGTGTCAGTTCGCAGGGACGACCTAGGGGCCTGAAAGGAGTTGGGGGTTTGGAGCCGGGCTATAGCTGTCCTAGTCACCGTGAGGTAGCGCTAGTTGGTAGGATGCCAGAAGGGATAGCCTGTTAACGTGGTCAGGAATCCTGGAGAGGGTCTGCGCTAGGCTAACCAAGATAGGTAGACGCCCCAAGTACTGCATGGGAGCCCCAGAGTACTCTAGCCCATTCCAGACCTCTTACCGTAGGGAGCACAGACTTGGAGGAAGGAGATACACCAGACACTGAGAGAGTGAGCCTAGCCTGAGGTAGTGCATACATGAGTCCAGCCTACATTAGGTACACATGTGGTGGTGCATCAGAGACATCTTTATTGTACCAGTGTGGTGGCTGCCCCGCAGAGAGGAGCACCCATGTACGATAACTGTTACGCAAGAATGGAGGATCCGCGCGGTGCGGATAGTCCAAAATGGCGACCAAAGGCTGATGGGGAAAGCACACGTGGCGTGCGCCCCACTGAAGAGCAAGCTGTTGCTGAACTGTCTTTTTCAAGCCTGCTCTGGAGTGGAGCGAAAGCTTTGGCCGCACCGTTCTGGTCCTGCCTAGGACAACGGGGTGCCGCCCTGGAGGACTGTGTAGAGGACATTGAAATTGTGGCGGATGGAAAGGACTTACAAAATGGCGGCTCCCGCTTCTCTGGGAGACCGCGTGGGGAGTATGGCGCGAAAGCTGCGGCCGCGACTTCATGGACAGAGGCTCGCTCGGCCCCAGTGCTGAGTCAACCACTTAGTCTGTGGGAACCTCCCCTAATATCTACCAGGGGGAGTGGCTTCCTGCTATGCCCCATGGGCCCAGGAGCTGGTGCGCTGCCGGCATCATTACCAAAAGAAGTTCCGGCAGCTGAAATTGGGTGCAAGAAAGAAGGATACTTTGCACGCAAGGCAGCTGCAAGGAAGCGGCTGGAGTTGGCGGCAAAAACAGAGCCCCACCCTGTTTGGGAAAAACGCGCGGAAGCTGTGGTCGCGCCCTCTAGGACTGAGAGAAGCGCGGCCTTAATTAAAGGACATCCTATTCCCTTGTGGGACCCGCCCATAATTGCTACCACTGGGGGCGGATGCCAACTGTGTCAGAGGAGGGAGGAGCTAAACCAAGGAGTGGCTGACCATTCAACCCCTGTTGGTCAATCGTGCGGAACCAGCTTCCAGGACAGACCAGTATTGCGAGTAGCTCCTACCAAGAATATGGCCTGCTCCCCGGATGCAAACCGGATGGTTTCGACCCAACCCTACGCGATACCCGGCGGGGTGTTAGTGATATGTGTGGGGGGCGCGGAGACAGTAGTAGGCCTCTGCCTACAATGCCGGCTGCCCGGCGGCACCATGGGCACGGCCGCGCGCTGTCCCCAGTGTGCCACACAATATCTGTGGCCCATGCCTACCTTCGTGCCCATACAGAACAATGATCCTGGGGGGAATACTGCTATGCTGTCCGGCGAGTTTCCCGGTGCGCTATGGACTAAAAGTACAGACCCTGAGGAGTGTGACGTGGTCAGTTTGGCAACCGACCGTGAGAAGAGAAGGCGGTCGCCCCACTCGGTGACCCCAAGTACGCTAAGTGCGGACCCCTCGGACGAGGGACCCCGAGGACCAGTGAGTACCCTGGTCTGGCCGGTGGCAGCGCCCGGTGGGGGAAATGGGACCAAACAGCCACTTACTGGCAGCGACAGTGGGCGGAGTCGGGTGTCCCCGGTGGAGCAGAGACCGGAATGGCGGAGCCCAGCTGTTCTCGGGACCGGCGGGTCCAGTGGCAACGGGCGATCAACGCCCAACCTGCGGACTGGTAAGGCTAGCCCTTGTCCTTGCCAGGCTCCGATACCACCGTTAGAGGAGGAAAGGCCGTGCCAGGCCCGAACGGAGCACGTGGACACGGAGGGACTTCCGGACCTGATTGTGGAGGAAGAGATCCCGCATGGGGGTCCATCCCAAGATGGCGACGCTTCCGCTTCCAGTGACGACGGCGTTTCCGGTAGAGGCGGCGGAACCAGCGGAAGCAGGAGACACGCATCTCAGCGGTCGGGTGGTGATTCCCGATCGATCAAGAAGAACCGGAGTACGCGGAGGCCGGAGAGGGGTGAGACGCCACCGGCGATACCACTGTCCAGTGGTACGGGACAATCTCAGGAAGGCGAACGGGTCGGAACCCCGCGGCTTCCGACTGCCTACCCCTATGCCCAACACCATGCCCTAGCTAAGGCCCCTGTCCCAGTCACCTGTTCCCGGGGATCATCCTCTAGTTTGGGGGTGTCGGATGGGTCTTTGGGGGTTGGAGAGAACCGGACTGGGGATAGAATGAGTAGTTTCGATTCTGGGGAGGGATCCCGGGGAGGAGGACAATTGGGACGGGTATCTAAGTCCCGGTGGGTGCCGGAGGAGGAGGATATACCCTCTGGTGAGGCCCCGAAACACGAGAGGTGGTCCAGGCCCCGTTCTGCAGGGACTTCTGGGGTGTGCTCCTGAGGAGGTACTGAAGAGGGAGACTCTCAGGAGTGGAATGAGAAACCTAAGGAGACCCGTTGGTGGGCACCCTTATTTGAGGGGTACGTGGGTTGGATGGATCGCACGCGGTTTTTGCTACGCAAAGATGATGTGGTAGATTACTGGTGGGCTAGAGGGGATTTCACGCCCGCAGAATGAAAGAAAGAAATGCAATATCGGTGGCTCATGATAGACCGAAACGAAATCGAACCCATGGGCCCCGGTATATTAACCGACCCCGTAGATCCGGACGAGCCCCTATCATGGGTGTTACCAGGGAAAGCAGGGAACGCCAACCTAACTAGGAGTAGTAGGGCGGAAAGGGCGATCATTGCGAAGTACAAGTACTCTCATGGGTTGGAATACCCATACGTTCCTGGATCCCTCATGGAGGAGATCGAGGAGAATAGGGACAAGTGGCTAAGGGAGACCATTGAGGAGTACATGGTTAACAAAGGGGGTGTCATTACTGGTAGCAAGGCAGATAAGAGGATAGAGCACCTTATAAGGGTTTGGAGCATTGGGAGGAGCGTGTACAAGCATAGGGTAGTATACAGGCCTGAGAGGGGGTCGCAGCGTAGCTACCATGTGACTGTCCTAGACATGGGGGGTCGAGAGGTAAAGAAACCGGACCCAAGACACTATTATTAGGAGGTACTAGTGGCATTACGAGGACTCGTGTCTGCTGGTCGGGGCGTGCTTGGCGTGATGTGTATTGTTTCATTATGTTATTATGAACCTGTGTGATGTTCTAATAATAATGTTCCATTTTACAGTGCTTCCTGACGAAAGGTGTTCAAATTTAGGTCCCAGCTGGCTGACAGTAAGGCCTGGTAAGTTGTGGGCATGCCAGCAGTAATTATGGAGGTTTGCCCTCACACCCTGGTGAGGTGCCCTATGTATGGATGGGAGTGGTCACAGGCTCTGACTCCCTGGTTGGTGATGTCAGAGTTGTGTCAGCCCCCAGAGGATACATAAGGCACAGCACTGAGCAAAAGTTCAGTTCTGGTCTGTCTAGTCTAGAAGTTATCAGAGGAAGATCAAAGTTAGAGTATTAAAAGGACTAATGAGACTGTGACAAGGGACCTGGCACAGGGGCAGTATTCCTGCGGGGATAGGAAATCCCTACATTAGGAGGACACACCTTTCAAAGGGAAGTACGGTGAACAATGGAGGGCTGAATACACCCCATTGTGGAGGGCAGCTGGCCCACCGTACAAATGAAGATGTCCTTGATTAACGACACTCTCGCGTGCAAGTGTGGAGTTATTGCACGGAGAGGGGCACCACAGAGGAGTTCCTCGCCAGGACCATCCCCGAGTGACCGAAGGGACCCTGATGAGGTGGAGGTGCTGCACTGGATCTAGGTAGGACTCATCACACTACCTCAGTTGCCTGTCTGGGTTGGCAAATCCCCATACACCATCATGCGGAGACTCAGGAGTCCTGTAGCCAACAGGCGCACCACCAGACACTACACCGTAATGGGAACTGGTTAGACCACAGGGGCCAATATGGGATTGGGGGGGTCAGACCGGTTCACAAAAACCGTTACAAACATAACCTTTATTTTAAAACTAAATATATTTAATACATGTTAAATGTATATATATATACACAGTGAAGCACAGTATAAACATGGTGGTGAGGCGATGAGTCAGATGAATAGTGGAGTAAATATGGATGTACACTATATCATAAAGCTTCCCTATTCCAAGGATCAGATACCCCTGTAGGGGGGGAATGGTGTTGGATCCGCAGATCACGATTTGACTGCAACACCCTCTGATAGCAAATGGGGCTAATGTACACAACTACAGCCCCTCCACTATGTCTGGTCAATACAGAAGTACTGTATGCTAAAAGGACATGTAGGGCCTAATGCTGTTTAACCATAGTAAGCCACTGGAAGGTATGAATACATATAACAATACTGTTCCTTCCTTACCTAATATTTGTATGCCAGTATTTGATAAACGGGGTATGGCGGATCAAGTGTCTGAAAATGCATGGATCCCGTGTTAATCCTTTGACATGTCCGCCATACCCCATTTCTCAAATACTGCCTTCTGTAACATTTTTTTTGCAATGTCGAAGCTGCTTTATTGGACTTAATTTAATGGGGCTCTAATTGTACAATTACAATTAAAGAGTGGTAAATTATAGGAATTTAACATTAGGATTTGGCAAATGATGCACTTGATCCTCACAACTTCAGTGTGTGCTAATAATTCCCTTTGCTTTGTCATTAAATCTCATCATCTAAGCATTTCTTAACTAGACAAGATTCCACAAGATCAGGGGGTTTCCAATATATCATTTACGCAGCAGGAAGAATTAAGTCCATTACCTAGTGTATGAAAGCTTTTTGCAAACAGTGCATTTACTGTAAAAGAGAATTGGGTTTAACAGTGGTGTTTTATACACAATATCTCAGTTTCAATTATTTCTACCAGCACAAATGTGATCTTATAAGAGGGAAGTATTCCTTGGATACTGTCAGCATATACTGTCATTTGTGATATAAATGGAAAAGAACAGAGATAACAGAACAATTTACCAATAAGTACAGTAAGAGTATATGCCATGCAACCCTATTGTTATTCCATAATGTTAATCACATTACAATACAGCATATATGTGCACTATTATTATGGCCTTTTTTTTTGCAATTGTTCATTTACATCTTTGGATTGGTAGAAAAAAATGGTACAACAGTGACACCGATAATATTCCAACAGAAGAAAAAACAAGGGTAAGCTGGAGGAAATCTCTCTGGGGCATTTGAGATACAAATTAGATCATGGGTAGCCAACTCCAGTTCTCAAGGGCCACCAGCAAGGTCAGGTTTTCAGGTTATCTCTGCTTCAGCACAGGTGACTCAAAGACTGAGCCACTGATTGAGCCACCTGTGCTGAAGCAGGGATGTCCTTAAAACCTGATCTGTTGGTGGCCCTGGAGGACTGGTGTTGGCTACCCCTGAATTATATTATAGTAACACATTATACTTATATGAGGCCCATGTCGAAAAAACGATCGCTAATATACCTTCTACAGGGTTCCGAAATGTTTTGAAATTTGACGCGGCTATCTGAAACGTAACTAGGTAACTTCTCTACCTGCCTCACCTTCCAGATCGTATTCTTGGAATGTGTAGTTGTTGTTTTTTTTTTAAAGAAATGTATATTTGTTTTTAATATCAGTACTAAGAGATAAGAAATGTTGCTATAGAACTGAGATTAGTCCTTTACCAAGAGAATCGTTACCTTTTCTACAAATTAATGAATGTATTTATCTATCAAATGTTTTACCAGGAACTAATACATTGAGAGTTACCGCTCGTTTTCAAGTATGTCCTGGGCACAGAGTTATGATAACAGTACATGGTTACATTAAAACAACAGGGTTATACATTATATTTAAAGACATTGGATCAACGGTTAGAGATAATATATGTTATAAGTGTATGTAACAGTTACAGACCAGATTAAAAAGGGATGTTTACTGAAGCAGTCAGGAGGTGGGCAGGATAAATAACAGCTAGTTACAAAGCACCTCATTTGCATATACCTTAAACCCTTTTTGTGAGAGAAATGTGTTGTATCTTTGATTGAATCAATAATTTAACAGAAGTACCAGACTACATCTCTCTAATACTCATAAAACCTACTTTCTTCTAGGCAGAATAATCTAAATCAGATTTTGTTTATTTGGTTCAAAATTGGACTTGTTAAAGATGGGGGTCATACTATAATTAGGGGAAATAGTTTCTGGCATAGTTTTAGGGAGTCCCAAAGTCTAATAGAATGTTTAATTACATGGTTATTTTGAATGCGCATAGGCCTATGTTCTGAAGGGAGCCATAATAACCATCGGAGACTCACAGTCATATTCATCTCTATCTATTTAAAGCAGGAGTTAGATCCAATGATATCAGTTAACTGTTCTGTGAGACATTATGATATGTAAGTAAGGGCAAGGCCACCTGAACCAGGAGATCTGATTTTTTTTTAACTTTTAACCCTATATTTTTCTTGGACCCAATAAAACAGAGCATACATTTGTAGCAGGCATGCCAGTGGCCCGATCCCTTTTTCACACGCAGCTTATGGAAAGACAATGGTGTCTGCTCCCGCTGGTGCGTTGTGTGTGTCCCGTTACAATGTGCCAGCGTTAGCACCGTCTGCTACAGCTATTCTAGAGTGAAGAGCTTTCAAATCTTTATATGAACTTGGGATCGGCAAAGTGTGGGAAAAAATTCTGAGTAATAGGTTCTTTTTGACCGACATCATCTGCCGGTCCCTGAAATACAATATCAATCTTTTTTGCTAGTTTTATTCAGGCCAGGGAAATGGAGTTCACAAAAAGTGTTCAAGGAATTGGTCAATCAGACCAAAAGAGAAAATTCAGCGATGCTGTGTTATTGTATCAGGGGAAAGGTCTATATTAAATGCTTCCTCTCCCTTATCAGTCATTTTCAAACAAGAGAAGATGCCAAAAAGAGTCAATGATTAAATAAATTAGGCAGCAACTAAAAATGGTAAATAGCATGTTGTCAATGAAGAAGGCTATTTTATGTTCCTTGGATCTTTTGGTACACCTAACATATTCACATTGTTTCTAATAAGTGCAGCTAAGAAAGGGCAATGAGAAGGGGTGATAGAGGGCAATGTTCTCCGATAACAAATCAAGTATTCAAATATTAGCTAAAGGCGATATGTAGAATGCTAATGTAGCCCAGTGCCCCTGGCTATGTGTTTTCTGGTCCTGACATTATAAGTCCTGGTAAAAGCAGGCAGTGTTGGGGTGAAATTCCTCTCACATGGGCCAGCATGTGAGTCTCTCCACCAGAGAGTTAATTTGTTGCGGTTTCCAGGTGCAGTATTGAAACCGTTGGAGCATGTGCCAGGGGGGTGGGCTTACTGGAGGAGTGCTGCACAGTTACCAGAGCTTAGGAGTGGGACCCTCCCCTTGTTTAAAACATGGCATCAATCCAAATTTAGGGCTGTTCTATATGAGTGTGTTCCATTGTAGCCTGCTCCTTAGGGAGTAGGCTGGATTCTACCCTGTCCCGTAAAGACTAGCCCAGGAGCCTCAATCTCCTGGGGGCCTAGTCAAGGGAATGCAACCTCTCTTGCATGGGAGTGATATGGAGAGGAAGATGAGGCATGAGCTAGTCTGCTAATAAACCATGTTAAACGGTTCTTGGTATGTGGCTGAATTATTATGGAGGTTCCTGTAGGGATGCAACCCTGCCTCTGGCAGGTGCTGAACCAAAGACTCAAAGCCTATCCTGCTGCCTACTCCCTATAGCAACCGTGGAGACTCGGGGACTCAGACCTTTTCAGAACCTACAGGTGAGCACCATCCTTCCCTAACACTGACAAGTACTATCAGATCTCCCTTGGGGGGAATGAGGGTAGGAGTGTTACATTTGGAGGTGCTTAGATGAACAATAGGGACAGGCAACAAAAGAATGAGAAAATGGTATATATACAGAGGGAGATTAATAGTGCAGAGGTAACATTAGTCCCATGGGTATGAGTATCCCTATGTCCATAATGAGGGAAATAGAGGTTAACCGAGAGGAGTGGTTGAGGGAAGGTGTCCTAGAGTACCTAGCCTCCAGGTGTAGTATCTCTACGTACTTCAATGAAGAGAAAGTCTGTTATCTAATGCGAATATGGAGGGTAGGGAGAAATATTTACCTGGACCGGTTAGAATATATTCCTGAGCGGGGTCACAAGAGAGTGTACTCCATTACTGTTCCTGATCAAGAGGGTAGGTTGGTTAAGAAGCCTGACCCAAAACATTATTATTGAAGGGTGGTATGGATTATCCATGTTATGGGAGGGATCCAGACAAACCTCATTGGTTAAAACTGTTATGCAATGAACTGTTATGTCAACAAATGTTATGCCATGAACTGTTTTACATTGTTCCATGTTATCCAATTTAGAGTTGATGTATAAATTGAGTTCTCAGCGGGGTCTGTGAGATTCCACCAGGGGGAGTGTGTAGCCATGTATCCTCTTGGCCACTAATCTGCCCTGCCTAACACATAAGCCTTGCTACCAATGCAGGCAGTGTTAGGGTTAATCTGGGTTTCACGGTAGTAAGCAGCTCCTTTGAGTGACAAGGGGGGGTGGGACTAGGGCCTGTGTTCTGCCCTATCAGAAGCCTGTCACGGTGGAACAGAACTTATTTGTACAAAATCACTGGGAACTGATTGGAGCGAGACAGCGATAAAATAAACCTGTAAGTTTATTTCTTTTCAGAATAACACACACAGTAAAACTAATAACATGGGCTAAAAACACTTACAAGATGGTATAGGGCGAAATATCCCGATGAAGGGATATCAATTCACCCTTGAATTCAGGACATCATGAATAGCACAGGGATGTGGCTGCAGGCACCTTTTAAAGCTAAGGGACCTGTTTTTTAACACGAGCCTCATTGGATTGGCAATTAATTATCTTGCACCTATCAGACATCGCCAAGTGACGTGGGAGAGCTGATGTAACCCTCCCCTGACAGATCCAGACATGCGCAGTGGGCATTGAACTAGCCCCCACTTAGAAAAGAGAGCCAAATTATCTGTAGTCCGAAAGTCTGGCTGAAGTGTCAGTGAACTGTCAAAGCTTTGTCTCAGGATGTCACTGTGTCACCTTTGACAAGCGAAATGGTTATCACCTAGTTGTGAGACCCGGTCTGCATATTCAATGGGGTGAGTCATAGCCCCTTTGATCAGCATATTGTCTCACCTCTGGTGTTACTTATCCACAGGGGTCGGGAAGTGTAGGACATCACAAAAGGACTCTAAGTGTTCTCCCTTTGCATACACTTAACCCATCAAAGCTCTATTTGGTGAGCTCTGCCCTATATTATAACTTATGAAAGTACAAAAAGCTACTGTAGGTCCCCGGTGCTAATGAGTTAAAGTCCACAATACCATGATCCAAGATACAGTCCTTGATGGAAAAGACAGTCCTGGCAATGGGTGGATTAACCAATGCAATTCAGAATGGCTTTGATGGTCTTCAGAATGGCCCCAGATGTTCTCTGCAATGAATAAAAAAGAGACACACCAATTGCGCAGTATATAAAAAACCACAGCCCCAACTGAGATGGAAATAACCCTAACTTACAAGATAATTTCTTGCACTTTCAGGAGAGAGAATCTGTGCTGTGTCGCGTTCCAACCTCAATATCCACGAACCCCACGTGGTTACAGTCGGATGGTTTCTCTTGTACTTGGTAGTGCCCTCAGGGATTCAGCATAGGCCCCCACAGCAAGCGTGTAGAGAAATGAATACAGCCTAGTGTAAAAACGTACTTACACTTTTATTACATAAAAACAAACATACTACCAACACTTACAATTTGTAATGGTAGCAGATGTGACCAACGGATGCCGTCCGCAACCTGCTGCAATCCGGCTGGAACAAGGGACCCACGCAGTCATGCACTACTCGCCGATTGATAACGTCAGCGGCGCGGGTCAGTCTTAAGCGCCAGAAGGTACAGCAGGGGAGAGGCATCACGTGGGATACTAAGCTCCTCCTCCCTACGCATTTCGTGACGCAGTGTCACTTCCTCAGGGGTTTTGGGAGCTTGGTCACTGAACTCTTTAAAGTGTGCCTTCACTGCCATAACTATCCTAAAACACATTTTAACATTAAAAATATATAATGAACAATAAAATGATATTTTGGTGGTCACTTATTGCACTTAATAAGAATACAAGATAAGAAAAAATGTGAAAAAATTAAAAATTGTGCTAAAAACCAGACATCCTAATAGTTAAGATTCTTTCAAAAATGCTGCTAAATCAAAGTCTATATTAAGGCCAAGGGGAGACAGAGTTTTAAGAACATATATCCAATAACTCTCACGCTTGGATATAATGCCAAGTCTGTCTCCCCCACGCCAACTAGGCTTCGGATTGTCAATGCCCATGCAGGTTAGGCCCTCCGGATTTTGATTGTGCTTCAATCTAAAATGATTGGACACACTATGGGTTTCGAGACCCCTTTTGATGTTATAGATGTGCTCGGCAAACTGCCGTTTGAGGGGTCTCCCTGTACGGCCAACATATTGTAACCCACATGGGCATTGCAGCAAATACACACAAAAATCAGTTTAATAATTAATAAAAGTTTCTATATCATAAGAAATTCCAGTAACGTTGGATTTAAAACATTTGATTTTAGCGCTATGTTTGCATCCAATACACTTTGAACAGACATAGTACCCTTTTAAATTATTAAGCCAGGTGACATGGCGGTCTCTAAGGTTATCAAGAGGGCAACTAGGGGACAAACAGGATTTTAAATTCCTGGCCCGTTTGTATACTATTTTAGGTTTTCTGGGAGATAGTTCTTAAGGATCGGATCCCTTTGAAGGATGCCCCAATGTTTTTTGAAAACCTGTGATATGATGGGAGCCAAACCAATATATTGGGTGACAAACATGGGGAACTGGTCACTTCCTTGGGGTTTAGGTCTCACTAGGTCCTTGCAAATAAGGGTTCTCCTGTCTATTTTGTCAACCTCAGATATAGCTAAATCTATATCTCGCTTCTTATAGTTTCGCTCCAAGAATCTCTCCCTAAGCTCGCTGACCTGATGTTTATATACCTTATCATTGGAGCAATTACGCTTAATTCTTAGTGCTTGGCCCTTGGGAATGTTTTGTAGCCACTTGGGGTGATGGTGGCTGGACGCCAATAGATACGTATTGGCGTCTACTTCCTTATGATAGGTTTTTGTTTGAATGGTATTCTTATCAATATACAGAGAAAGATCAAGGAAGTTAATACTTGTTTTATTGTGACTAAAGGTAAACCTCAGATTTAATTCGTTGTCATTCAGATATTCCTTAAAACAAAAAAGTTCTTCAGATGAACCCTTCCAGACACACAGCACATCATCGATGTATCTTTTCCAAAGCACCAGGTTTGCACCAAATGGGTTGGAGGTCCATATATTATCCTCCTCCCATATGGACATGAATAAATTCGCATAACTTGGTGCAAATCTGGTGCCCATCGCGGTGCCGCATGTCTGGAGGTAAAATTCACGGTCATGGCAAAAATAGTTGTGGGTCAAGATAAATCTTATTCCATCTAGAATAAACAATCTTAGTTTTTCGTCCACAGTATTGTCCCTTTCCAGAACTCTCTTTATGGCACTTAGTCCCATCTCATGATCTATCACTGTATAAAGTGATACTACGTCACATGTAACCCAACAGCATTCCTCAGTCCACACAAGTTCTTGCAGTGTGGTCAATACATGTGACGTGTCTCTTAGATATGAAGGGACCTGTATGACATACCTCTGGAGGAGAAAGTCCAGAAATTGAGAGAGATTTGATGTGAGGGAACGGATCCCAGAAATTATGGGTCTTCCGGGGGGTCTAGTTAAACTTTTATGGATTTTCGGGATGAAATAGAAAACTGGAATCTTGGGTTGTTCTATAGTCAGGAATTCCAGTTCTCGTTTGGTGATAATCTCATCCCGAAATCCTTGATCTAAATGCAACACCAATTCCTCTTTGAAGAGATCCGTTGGGTTAATCTCCAATCTCTGGTAAGTGGTGCAATCATTAAGAATTCTCAATGACTCCTCTTTATAATAGGAGGAGTTCATCACAACTACCCCTCTCCCTTTGTCCGCTGCCTTTATGACAATATTTTTATTGCCCTCAAGGGATTTGATCGCATCTTTTTCTTCTCTACTCACATTTTGCCTAGGACATTTAAAATTCAGGCTTGCCTTCTCTAGATCAGAGATCACCATCTCTGCAAACGTATCAATGTAATTCCCCTTAACCGCTTTTGGATAGAATGTTGATGGTTTTTTTAAGGGTGTGATTGGTGGCTTAGCCGACAAGTCATTAGGACCCGGCGCAGTCACTGATCTAGTCACAGCATCCTTCATGAAATATTTTTTCAGGGTAATTTTTCTTAAAAATTTGTGTACGTCTACAAAGGTGTTGAACATATTTGGTCCATTTACAGGGGCAAAATTTAGGCCCCTAGAAAGGACATCAAGTTCTACTTTTTGGAGGTGGGTGTCACTTATATTAAATATGTTACTTTTTACCAATCCCTTCCTCTGTCTGATCTTTTTCTTTCTCTTTCTCTTCCTTGACCCTCCTCTCTTTCCTCTGACTCTTCCCTTCTTGACCTTTTCTTTTCTATTCTTACAGGATTTTGTCTCCCTGATTGGCCCCTGGGGCCTCTCCACCGTTCTTGGAATGGTGCTCGGCCCTGGCGATGGTCTAAAAAAGAATTTTGTCTAAAGTTAGTTGCAGCATGGGGTCTATCAATCGGGGATCTATCTCTATAATGATAATTGGTGGGGTGACGGTCAGTGGGGTGGCTCCCATTGTCACTAAAATTAATCTTCTCATTCTGAGTGCCTTTCTTTTTATTCCTATTGGGATTGGGTGTTGGATTTGTGTTGGGTTTATCTTTAAGAGGCTTTCCACCCTTTTCCTCTTTTGCTCCAATATCAGATTTTTCAATTTTAGTGGGGTCAATCCTCTCTCTAGGATTAGTTTCAACAGGAACTACCTCGTGCCCTCTGATCTCTACTTCACTAATTGTAATCACTTTTTCTGTTTTCCAATTTCTCTGTCTGTTCTCATCATAGTCGTGTTTATCTCTTGCACATTTTTTGAGTTTTATAAGCTTAACTTCCTTTTCGGTTTTAGCCAACCTTGAAATTACCTTATCCTCTAATAATTTATATTCTGCCATCTCCATAGAAGGTTCTAGCTGTTCCTTGATAAGGTTAATTTCTTTATCCAGACTCTCTAAAGTACTGGCTCTCTGCTTAATAAGTAATAACATAAGGTCCACCGAACAAGTATCCAATATAAAATTCCACTCCTTTAAAAACTTCTCATCATCTTGGTCTGAGGTGGGGGGCTTTAACACCCTGAGCCCTCTAGGTATTCTCTTCTGATCAAGATATTGCTTGAGTGTATGGGTTTCCCAGACTTGTCTCATTTCTAGTGTAACCCTGTTTCCCCCCGTACCTCCAGTCTCTACGGGAGTGTGAGGGGTGCATGGGGGCTGGTTACAGGTGGTATGGTGCGTACCTGTGAGGAACAAGAGGGCCTGAGCTTCCCGCGATGTTGTGGGGGAGCCAGGACCGGGCTTCTGGGGTGATAGCCTCCATATTATCTTAGTGGTGCAGCGCCTCCATCTTCTATACTCCCAGGGTAATGGGACAGGACCGGTATAGAAGACCCCCTCAGGTCCCAGGGTTATACTCTCCAAATCACACACAGTCTTTACGGGTGCAGAACAGTCTCTTTATTTGACAGAGCAACGATATCCCAATGATAAGGCTTCCAGCAGCCACAATACAATCGCCAGTGCCAGGTACAACCTGCTCAACTCCCACGACCTCCTCCTCTCCTTCCCTCCAAGTCACTCGGCCGACAGGATGGTCTGAGCTAGGGCTGCAATACCCAGTGGCCCACCTCCGAGGTTAGCCTCGAGGTGGGTCTTGAATTCTCTCCCCATCACCCCTGGCAGCGGGGTAAGGGCATTGGTCCACCAGTCTATGATTCTATCAGCTCTACTTATAGACGCTGATCGGTCTAGTTCCTCTCGCTCTCAACCGGCATGCTGCGTCGGGGAGCCCGTAGCCTCCTGATACTCCTCGGACCGTTCCGCAGGATTCGTGGCTCACGGCCTAATACTCAGCAGCTCTAGACTCTTGGTCTCACTACTCACTCGAACTCTTCTTAAGCTACTCTCTCTATTGAAAAACCATCAATCAGAGAGGGACATGGCACACAGCAAGGGCGAAGAACCACAACCACTCGCCGGAGTGGGCTGCTAAATATAGAGCTAGCCCCTCCCCTCCTGGTGTCAGCAGAACCTCCCTCTTACTCATGCCTGCAGCAGAGTCCAGGCCTGCGTCTACCACTCAGGTTAGGGCTATGAAGGGGGAAAACCCATAATGATTACTGGCGCCTGATCTTAACAGGACTTACCACAGTAGAAGGAAGATAGGTATAGCCTGAGCTGTTTACAGGGGGCTACACTAGTGTTAGAAGTTTCTCTAATTTAGTGAATAGTGTGTCCAGACTCTCCTTGTCAGGATCCATAGGATCATGGTTAGTAAAAAAGCTTTCTAAATTAAGCCCTCTCAGAGCTCTATTAGTGAAAAGTGCCATTGTGATTAAGATGAATCAGCTGCTGAGAGAGTGAAAGAACAATCAAAATAAACCACAAACTAACTAATAACGCTCTCTATCAGCGCTTGATCCAACTGGGCTAATGTGATATGAATATCAAACAAAATGTGTGAAATATAACAAATATGTGAAACAGCTGCCAAGGGGACAGAAAACTTATAGCAAAAACATTGACGAGCTCTAAAATACATTTTCCAGTGAAGGAATTGCGTTATAAACATGTTTGCAATCTTAGCCTTTTATGTACTGACATATCCAAAAATCAGGCTGCTCGCTTATTGCGAACTCAAGATACATTTTATGCTTTGTGACATCCTATTGAGTACCTTACATTACACAGCCATTGACTTCCATGGGACAACGCCACCTATTAAAGTAAAAAAGTGCCCTCATGCAAGTCGTTTTAAAAATCCCATAGACATCCATGGGGCTGCAGGTTTTAACCCCTGAGACATAGGGTAGCTGCTTTTTTGACGCTGCAAACCGGGGCAGAAAATGTTAGGGCAGGGAACACAGGATTATACACACAATACAGTTAACCCTTTCCCTCCCAAGATGATTTAGGGAACACACCGTTTAAAACGCATTGCAGCTGGGAAATTCAGCTGCAATCTGGGACAAATACAGATGGTGAAGGGGAATGCAAGTTATTACACAGTTTACACATTAACCCCTTCAGTCCCAACACTATTTAGTGGCTCGATCGTCGCGGGGCTCAGACCTAGGACCTTCCCCCTGGGTACAAAAGGAGCTGCAAAGCCTAAATTTAGTGTTCCTGGTAGTGGTTCGGTGCTGAGGGTGGAAGGTGTGGAGCAGGGCTCTGGCCACCTTCCTACCCCTCCCTCAGGGGAGTGGGAACAACTACCCCATATTCCACCAGGGAGTTATGGATAGACCTTTGGGGCCTCAAGCTCCCTGTGTTGATTCCAGGGACCCCTGGAAGAAGTGTACCTGCTGCACGCTGTATGCTGTTGAAGAATAAAATAACTGTTCCTGTTTTATATACTCCTGCCTGAGACTGCAGTTAATCATGGGGAGTACAAGAGGGTTTTCCTGCAGGGGCTGCACCCAGTTCTGCTGGGGCCTGCTGGAGAAGGAGCCACTGCACCAAGTGAAGAGCTGAGAAGAACCCTAAAGCCGGTCCTGTTCGTCCACCGGCAGACACTCAGTATCCTATAAGCCTAGCAGGTGAGCAGCACAACAACACAAGGTAACAGTGAAATCTCCGAGAGTGTGGGGGAACACCTGTTACATGTGTATTTATGAACTTTACTTGCTGGAGATGAGAAAAGAGCTGTATTTGAGTTTCTGAATTTTGTCGAGAAAAAGCCTACGTTTAATTTTTCAAATGTGTCTCCTCTAGTTACCTTTGCATGCATCGCCTACAATAACCCTTATAGAATTGTCTAGGGCTTGTTTATTCAGAATATAGCCTACATTCTCAGGATTTTTTTTAAAAATGCTAAGTTTATTGGCCATGACTTTAAAAAATATGTATAATACCAGTATTGATAAGTGACAAGGACCTGTAACTAGAGCAAATAGTTGGGTCCTTCACTCCTTTGTATAAAAGAACAATACTAGCTGCAATGAGATATTAAAACCGTTAAACATTTATTTTAAATAGCTTTTCGTAAACCACTAGCATCAGGGTTCTTAAATGTTTTAAGGCCTTTTAAAAACATTTTAACTTCTTCAGTTAATATTGTGTGATTGGGTATTTTAAAGTGTTGTTAGTCATAAGCAACAGGCAAAGAGGAACAGGGAGAAGGGGTAAATATGGGAACACAGCAGACAAGTAAGATATAAGGAAGAATTCATACTTCTATAAAGATAGTGGGGTAAGTGAGGTATAAACAGCATTACCATGCATTTGCAATCTAGATTTTGTGGATTTATGAGGCTGGATACATTTTCCGGAATGCTGATCTTGGACTGCAGAAGGCCCACTTAAACTCAATATACATCTATAGAATGGAATCTTTAATGGCAAGCACCAATAATACCCATATAGAGGCTTAGAAGTCTGTGAGATAGAAGCAGTAGAATAGGCTGTGTTTAACTGTAGACCAAGGACCCAGTTGACCGAAAAACACTTAATATAATCAAATTGCTGAAGGTATAATTACAGTAGAAATGACATATAAATCCCCTAAAGATAGCGGTTATAGGTGAGACATATTATATAATGAGTCAGGTATATGCAGCATCACAATAGTTTGATAAAATTGCATTTATGTGTAAATGTAACAACTTTAGATTCTCTGGTGTATAAGAATCCTCCTTCCCTAGTTTGAAGCTCACCCCCTCCCACTTTTAAATGGTTAAAGCTTACTCCATTCCACCTTCCACACTCATGGGAACTTGCGTGCAGTTTGATTGCGACAAATCTAATACAGAATGCTTTTCCTGGTATTATACAGGTTAATAAGAGCTTCAATCAGACTTAGAACTATGCAACTAATTTTGACAGATTTATTATAAATCATTCTTCCTGGTAATGTACAGGTTATTAAGAATTTATATTAGTGTTAGGACCCTTGAGACGTGGTCTGCCTTGGAGGGGCTCAAGGGCTTACAACACTTTGGCCAAAGAGTTAAACTAAAAGACCATTGTATTCAAAAGATATATATATATATATATATATATATATATATATATATATATATATATATATATATAAGGAAAAAAAGAGGAGAGAGCGCACGCCCATAGCGTAAAATTGTAAATTTAATGAGGGGAAGGGGGGAGGGGGGGAGGGGGGGTAAAAAATGCACTTACAAAAGTACAATAAAATTAAGCATATGTGATAATAATCACCACCATCCGGTTCAAACTGCAAGCTCTTTGGGACAGTCCCAGGCTCCGTTGGTGAAGGATCAGCGTCCCCGCAGGTTTCCAGGGCTGGTGTGCTGTTAGAAGTCCAAGAAATCAGTTCCGTGTAGTGAAATCTCTTTAGCACCTGCGCATGGATAGGTCCGCTCCAGCGCTTCGTGTTGACTTCAATGCCAGTGCGTCTGACGTAATGACGCTCCCTGACGCGTTTCGTCAGTCACGGCCAACATTTTCTGTCTCTGGTTTTATGTATTAGAATAGATGCATGGACCACAATATAAACTGAGTAAACTTATAAGTAACACATTCTTTAATGATTAACAAAACAAAAACAATGTTTCCTTTAGTTGTAATGATAATCTCATTGCTCCAGTCTATGTCCGGATCATTAATATCACCCATTATTAAAACATGACCATGATTTGACTTCCTCAATCTAATAGATCTAACAGGTGGTTTATAGCATATTCTACAATATTTTTTCTGTACTTTAACCAACACTGATCATTTATATCCACAAGGTCTCTACATTTTTATCAATCCCTTAATAAACAATATAATAGGGTTTAAATCCTGTTTAACATACTGTACTCCACCACCTCGGAAAAAGGGAATATGCCTCGAAATTACCTTCCCAGTCACGAGTTTCATCCCACCACATTTCAGTAACGATATCATAATGTTCCCTTTTAGCTATTATTTCAAACTCTCCCATTTTATCTGTCGGGCTTCTTGCATTAGCAAGCATGCACTTATGGTTGCTACCAGTCTGTGCTATTATTAGCGTACCTGCTCACACCTTCCCCCTCCCATTGCTTTTAGGCTTTAGAAGTTTACAGCATTATTCTGAGCTGATCCATCCTAATAGATTTGTCAGATCCAGTGAAGATATTGAGGGAGTCAAGGCAGGAATGAGGAGGCTTGGGAGCAGCCAGACAGCCAGGAGAATCGTCCCTTCCACACAGAGGGGACTCACAATACTCAAGCGACCAAGACATGTGGTTGTGGTAGGGGACTCCATTATTATGGATTAGAGAGCAACCGTTTGTTGTCTCCTGGGTGCTCAGATTCTGCACATTGCAGATTGGGTAGAAATATTGTTGGGAGGGGCTGGAATGATCTGGCAGGCTGGATACATGTTGGCACCAATGACAAAGTTAAAGAAAAAATGATTTCAGGGATCCAGGCCGCAAAGTTAAGGTATGGCCCTGCAAGTTAGTAATTTGAGAAATACTACCAGTTCCATGCACTAACCCAGGGAGATAGTTGGAGCTTAGGAAGGTTAATGCATGGATAAGAAAGTGGTGTAGGAAATGATGGATTGGGATTTTAGAGGGTGTCCTTCTCTGAGAGGTGCTATCTTTATAGTAGATGTATTGCACCTCAACAAAGAGGGATCCTCTGTGCTGTGGGGGGGATGTTAAAATGGTTGGAGATAGTAAAAAGGGAAAGAAGGAGGAGGGACAACAATAGATAATGGACTAGATAGAATAGATGGGAATGGTGAAATAGTTATGGGGTGTGGGGGGGAAGTGGAAGTTTAGCAAGCAAGGAGGCACCATGTGAAAAGGCAACACCCCTGTTTAAAAGGGCTTCAATAGAAAGCCTGTATTGGTAGGA
Source organism: Ascaphus truei (assembly GCF_040206685.1). Classification (NCBI taxonomy): domain Eukaryota; kingdom Metazoa; phylum Chordata; class Amphibia; order Anura; family Ascaphidae; genus Ascaphus; species Ascaphus truei. The sequence continues at coordinate 392,032,182 of NC_134485.1, forward strand.
GGAATCCAGCAGGTGGTTTGTTAATTGCACCTACAGACAATTACCCAGCCCACCTGACTCATCAGACTGGTAGAAAAGCCTCTTGATTGCTGAACTGCTGGGGAGATCTATTGTGCACAGAGGGACTGTGTTGCATGCAATACATCCTGAAACCACACCCTCTAAATTTAGGGTGCAGCAGACCCTAAAACCCGCAACAGGGTGGCCCCCCAACAGACAAACCGAGACTTAGATAAAGATCCCCCTGCTTAGAGGTAACTCTTTGGACTTTGGGGTCATAGGTTTGCAAGAGGCTTATCTTCGCTGCCCCTCAGATAGGGACTGAGAACATCAGTTAGCCCTTACAAATGGATAGACTGTTTGTTTATTTGTGTGTTTCCTTAAACTGTATTGCTTAAAGCTATGGGCTGAATAAATACCATGGTTTATTTACCCCAAATTTGTCTCCCTGGTTATACCTCTGCACATACAGTATCTCTTACACACCCTTATTAAATACAGATAATGCTAGTAAACTTCTAAAGTCTAAAAGCAATGGGAGGAGGAAGGCGTGAACGGTAAACTAACAATAGCACAGACTGGTAGCAATCTTAAGTGCATGAAATGGAACATCTGGCCGTGACCAAAATGCCGCCGGCGTACCGCCACCAAGATACTGCACTGTGGGACATTTCACCGCAATGTCTGCTCCAGCGCCTGACTGCCCACTGTCTGCTGTGCACCTGACCCAACAAACCAAGTAAGTCTGCCGCTCCAACAACAGCATGTTTAACTGTCCCGAGCAGGACTGCTACACTGTCTAGACAGGCCGCTCCAATGCTCCATCTTTAAATGTCCCATGGAATACATTACTATACCCTTACCTCAGGCGGTCCTGTCAATAGTTTAACTACAGGTCCATAATAAAGCTAGTTTACTACCTACCCTTACCTATGGGTCCATTGCAGAGCTTAATTTACTACCTACCTTTAAGTAATACCCTCATGTACTAGCCGTATGAGGTACTTGATCATCCCTTAGCTTGTATTCACATATAGAGGAGGAACAATATCACTGTTCTAACTCTTTTGGTGCCCGACTGTCCGCAGTTATTCACATACAGCATCCACCTCTTCCAACAGAGCGGTTTTCATTACCATTCCTCTAATGGTTCTGATTTTCAGTTTAATCTGCCCCTGTATTTTTATTTACATATATATTATTAAAGATGTTTTTACCCTCTATTACAGAACATTTCATTCTGTTTATCGTTTGGGGTCCCATTACATTTAATATACACAAACGTCATACTATTTAGTGGTGTAGTTCTCTCAAACTAGTCTCTACATATACTGTATACATTTACCTTCTTACTATTGCCACACAGTATAGCGAGTCCATGCTATTGGGCTTCTAGTCTCCCTCCATCTTTGGAGGGATTCACCTCTTTTGTGCTATTGTATCTTACCCTATTGCAGCCTGCCATCCACAATGGTTAAGCAGGTGGTTTCCCTTTTACTATCCGCTGAAAGGAAATGGACAATCTGCGGCAGAATTGAATTCAGGAGAACTTTCACCCATCTCTACTCCTTTCTGTAAACTCCTTCTGGTTAATAGTCCGCACCTAATCCTGTTGAGCATCTGTAAGGTTATTTCGGTATCTATTATGCTACACCGGTGTCTTATCAATATTTTTGGACTACCGTGAAAATCTATGATGTATATGATTGCACTTTTGGCCTTAGACATGCCCTTTAGTCGTGTCAGCAAAACTGAAGTTATTACTTTATTTTGGTGCATGAAAACTGCAGACTGTATAATGAAAATGGTATGCAAATTAATATCAAGACACATATATATATATATATATATATATATATATATATATATATATATATATATATATATATACGCACAACTGGACAGCGATATCATCTTCCTCAGCACACATCCACACCGGGGGAAGGACCAGCACAGATAACATTCCAAGAGACACTGTTTTTAAGTAATCCTTGCTTCATTCATTGTAACATCGCCGGAAGAAGAGATCAGTGTATCTTGAAAGCTCGCACAAATAAAAGCATTTCGTTAGCCACAGAACGGTATCATCTATTTATTTTTTGATTATTGAAGCTCGGCATATATATATATATATATATATATATATATATATATATATATATATATATATATATATATATATATATATATATATATATATATGCAAATATAGCTGTATGCTCATCTGCATGTCTTAGGCAGGTCTGCAACCCCGCCTTTCCCCATTATCACCCAGCATACAGCACTTCCACTGCAGCAAGGGATTCTGGGAAATGACATGCAAATGAGCACACAGTGTCACTTTTTGCCTCAATAACCAACCAACCAACCAACCAATATATAAAAATATATATATACTTTAAAAATATTGTTAAAAAATGACAACATTTAAACACTTATATTTTATGTCAACAAACCATTTAAACGAGACATTTGTGCCAATATTATATATTAATTTATGTATATGACTACACTAGCACAAATAATATTTTGAAAGCTAGAAGCATTTTCTAGAAATAACTGCTTACACTCTATTTAAATATGCTCCTCATTCTATAGTCCATCGTTTCTTTCCAAATAAATGTGATCCTTTAAAAATAATGAAATTCTATTATTATCATTCATTACACCTTCTCGTTATCACAAGCACATGACATATTATATATTAAGTTGACAAGTGAGAGTAGGAATATTCTAAGAATACTGATTTCTGCCTTTACACCTTTTCCCATATGTTTATCTGTGTCTTTTCCAGTATCCGTACTTTAAAAAGCTTTAGCAGAAAGTCCATTACTATTTTAAACCCATTGAGTGCCAGGGTGCCAGATGCATTTTACTACCAGGGCCATGTTCTGTAATTACTTGGCCTGGATCCACTCAATTATGTCAGCAGTGTAAGACAAAGTCCGTTCTGAAAAGTTAATAGACTTTAACTGCTGCTTCAGTGCTAAAAATGCTGTTCTGTTCCGGGAATAGCACAAGGGACTTGTGAGTGTCAATCTTTAAACTGGTCCCAGAATGTCACTAAAGCACTCAAATTAATCTGATTGGTTGAGTGCTTGTCAATCAAGTGTTTAATCAACCACGATCTTACCTAGTGCCAGTTAAAGGACCACAGCAGATACTGTAAGTGGGAGTATGGGGTAGGTGGGCATTGTCTGTGTAAACACCCATTTAGCACTTAATCCAAATGGCAGGGGCTACAGAATATCCAAGTGTTAGCTACTGTGTTTACAAACTGCATTTAGCATTTCATTGAAAAAAATGTAAGATTTCTGATTTGTGTAAGAAAGATGGTTGTCACTAGAGATGGGCGAATTTGGATTTGCAGCGGATCGGCCGGTTCCTTTGGACCACACATTTCAGCGGATCAATGTCAAAAAGGGCGTTTCACGTTTTGCGGTTTTACTATTATTACCAATACACTCCACGGATTCCGCAACCCGTTGATGGATTTGTGGAATCCAGTTTACGGATTCAGCAATCCAATGCGCAGGTTCTTAAGAATCCGCCAACGGATTTCTGAATCCGCGGATTGCATTCTACAAATTTGTCCACGGGGTGTATCCAATGGCGGATTTGGATGAGTCTGCGCGGATTGAAACCGCCCAAATCTGTTTGCTGATTTTACACTGCGAACCGGATTTGGAGTAACATCAGTGAAACACCTAGAAACGGATTTGGGTGGATTTGCCCATCTCTAGGTGTCACCCAGATTTACCCCATACATGTCATTGCCATTAGTTCATTTTGGTTCTAGAAGGGGCTGTACTTTTAAGGAAGATAATAACATTGTAATTTTCAAAATGTTTCTGGCTTTTTTTTTTCAAACTAACAAAGATTGCACCTTGAAGCATCCTCTAGCTTTACATCTTCAACCCTAGAATTGCTTTTGAATGTGACCCATACACTTTTGTTTACAGTATTCTAGCAATATTAGGGATGATCAAGTTGTGACTTACTATATCATTCAACAATGATAGAAAATGCCAGTATTTTTAATACTTTTGAAGTGAATGTCAATACAAATTTACTGTAGGTATGCATGTCTAATGAACGGAATTTTATGAAAAAACAAAGAGTTTCAATAATTGAATTTCAAAATAAATAAGGCTAAACTTACCATCATCTTGTCGGAAAGCTTCTGAAAAGTGGTAGAGGTTTGTTGGAGAACTATAATGTTTCACTTTATCTTGCCAGGTTTGTGAGGGATGATCAAGTGTTTCTAAGGAAGAGCCACTATATCTTGGTCTGTTCTTCGAGTTGAACAGACTAGAAGATGAGCTCCCTGATTTGATTCTTAAGATTGCAGCATACGAAGTCTGCTGGCCGGGAATCGCTTTTGTAAGTTCTATAAAGACAACAGATAAAAAATTCCAGTTATTGTAGATACTAACATCTGCAGAATATACATAGAAAATACACTACCAGCATGAGGATTTGTTTTAATTTCCTTTAAGTGTCACGTTGAATGTTTTTTTAATGTCCGAGATGCATCATGAGTGTCTTGGCATATGAATATGGGACTAATAAAGTTTATTTCATTTGCATGAAACAAAGTCTTTAGTGTTTAGATGGCATACACCATGTTCACCAAATATAAGGAGGCCCGAAAATTTCACAAAGATACAAAGAAACAGAAAAGTTTGATGTGCATCAAAGTACACTTTGGAGGGCTTGGTTGTATTGTTTAAAAATATGCTTCTTGTTTTTGCACTCAAATAACTATAAGTTTATTTATTTATTTATAAAATATTTTACCAGGAAGTAATACATTGAGAGTTACCTCTCGTTTTCAAGTATGTCCTGGGCACAGAGTTAAGACAAATAATACATGGTTACAAATACAGTTACATAAATGAACAGGGTATGCATTATATACAGTTAACACAGTTATATATATATATATATATATATAACTATATATATGTAGCCCCGGTAAGAAATGGGGGCTATATATATCTTTCTCCTACTGGTGTAAATCCTGTTAAGGGCAGGCCGCCAGTAGTTATCATGGGTTTTTCCCCCACATCACGCCCTGCCTCGAGTGATAGAGGCAGGCCCCTGACTCTGTCTGCAGGCCTGAGACAGAGGGGAGGTCCTGCTGACATCATGAGGGGTGGGGCTGTCTAAAGTTAGTTCTGCCTGTTCCTGTAAGTGACAAGTAGTTCTGTCCTGGGAGCAGAGAGTGCTGGAGCAGAGAGAGAATATGGCCTGAGAGTTTGAAGGAGACAAGAGAGGAGACGCTCAGCACATTGAGTAGAGCTGATAGCACTGTAGTGCTGTGGACCAATGCCCCTCACCCTGCTGAGGGGGTGAGGGGAGGGAGATCTACCTTCACCCAGAGAGTATATCCTTGAGGTGAGGGTTGGGGTATTGAAGCCCCAACCAGCCCATCCTGCTAGAGTACAGCCTGGAGGAGAAGGAGAGGAGGACAATATCCTGTACACTGTGCATGAACTGCTGCTGTGCATGTTACTGGTCTGTGCTGAAGCAGGGCATTCTGGCAGCCAAGTGGCTTGACCTTTATTAGTGAGCCACTTGGCTGCCAGAACTGCTGCTGTGTGCTGTGGAAAGAACAAAAAAGAGACATTGCTGTTTTATACAAAAGACTGTGTGTGTGAGATTGGAATCTCTCGCCCTGGGACCAGGGCTTCTCTGGGAGGATTCCAGCCTATTCCTTAGGTTTTCACTAGAGATGGAGGCGCTGCACCACCACCACTAAAGATGAAGGCATATACCCCAGAAGCCTGTCCCTGTTATCCCCAATACCAACGCGGGAGACTAAGGCCCTCCTGTTCCTCACAGGTATGCACCACCAACAGTGAAAAAACAAAAAATAACCGTGCGCTACTATCTAACTAGTACTTATATATGGGAACAGTGCAGTGACTAAACCATATAAATAGTGAAATAAACCACAATAACCACAGTGACAATATGTGTTTAAATAATAAAAATATATATCACATAACCGTGTGGCTGATAAAGGCGTCTGCTGCTATAAACACTGGGGGTGGCTCAGCACCCCACACACTCTAAGAAATGGAAACAAAAAGAAAACAGCGCACAACGCCAAATAGTGAAGCACGTATTAATATATCATTAATAATTAATAGGTAATATATCTGCGTACATCAAATTGATAAAATTGGTGCATTTAGTGTATACCACACTTGTTACCGCTCAGTAGCTGTTAACAGGAAGGTCTGATGCTTGTCTTTTCTCTGCAGGAGCCTCTGCAATGGTTCTGGGGCTGAATTGTTTCCTGCACTCCTCAGCTAGCAGGACGTCACTCCCAAAGGGGGTTTCCTTTAAACAGCCAAGCTTCGCTGCAGATTCAGATACTCAGTGGGACCGCTCCTCATCCGAAGATATGCCGCCTCCAGAGGGATTTCCCCTTGAGTGACCCGTCTCTCCTGCAGCTGGTCACTGCTCGAAGAGGCCACTCAGACTTACAAGCAGTCTGGGGCCGTTGGAGTGGCTCGGCACACAGTCCCGCTAAGCGGACGCCAAACCGCAGCTTGCAGAGGCACTCTCAGCGTGCCACGATGCCGCTCCGTCACGTGGTACTGCGTGATGACGTCACAGACTCCGCAGCGGTGATCGGATTGGCGGGAAGGAGGAATCAAGTCCCTTAGAGTCTCTTAATAGTCCAAATAACACCAAATTGGCATAAAATGTGATATAAATAGCAGAGCAAATCCAGTATATGAATAATGGCAGATATATGGCATAGAATATTAACATCCAACGCGTTCCGTAGAGCTAACTACTTCTTCAGTGAATAATTTGGCCATTACCCAGAGGTCTTAAATACCTTTCAGAGATGCCTCATTGGTCAGGCGATTAAACTTTAGATCAATCATCTAAACTAAGTAATAGTCAAAGTGATAGGGAAGATGTGATGTTTACTTTTAAAACAACAACTTTATTGACAAAATCTAAAAAAAATATAAAAAACACAGCATATAAACTAAACCTAGCATAAAGACTTAAAAACATGCTGGAATAAAAAGAAACACAATATTAATATATTAAAATTGATATCCTCATATACTTCATACAAAAGATACAACTAGAGATAAAAAAGTGTGACAGAGCAGGGAGAGCAGGAAACACAGATAAATACCACATCCCATGGGTCTGATGTTAGTATGGACTGAGTGTTCAATACAATGCACAAATATCTACATCCTCATTTAACCCCTTAGGGGACATGGTATCCAACTTGTGTATCCAATAAGTCTCTTTAGAAGATAATACTTTCTATGCCATATATCTGCCATTATTCATATACTGGATTCACTCTGCTATTTATATCACATTTTATGCCAATTTGGTGTTATTTGGACTATTAAAAGACTCTAAGGGACTTGATTCCTCCTTCCCGCCGATCCGATCACCGCTGCGGAGAATGTGACGTCATCACGCAGTACCACGTGACGGAGCGGCATCGTGGCACGCTGAGAGTGCCCCTGAAAGCTGCGGTTTGGCGTCCGCTTAGCGGGACTGTGTGCCGAGCCACTCCAACGGCCCCAGACTGCTTGTAAGTCTGAGTGGCCTCATCGAGCAGTGACCAGCTGCAGGAGAGATGGGTCACTCAAGGGGAAATCCCTCTGGAGGCGGCATATCATCGGATGAGGAGCGGTCCCACTGAGTATCTGAATCTGCAGCGAAGCTTGGCTGTTTAAAGGAAACCCCCTTTGGGAGTGACGTCCTGCTAGCTGAGGAGTGCAGGAAACAATTCAGACCCAGAACCATTGCAGAGGCTCCTGCAGAGAAAAGACAAGCATCAGACCTTCCTGTTAACAGCTACTGAGCGGTAACAAGTGTGGTATACACTAAATGCACCAATTTTATCAATTTGATGTACGCAGATATATTACCTATTAATTATTAATTATATATTAATACTTGCTTCACTATTTGGCGTTGTGTGCTGTTTTCTTTTTGTTTCCATGCACCACCAACATACACGTAATCCGCCCTCACTACACCCTAGAGGTCCAATCTGCGACCGGGGGGGAGGGGGGGAACATGGGTTACATATATATATATATATAGTTTGAAAATGTCATACAGTACACATGCAGATTGATCCCATGAGGGAACTGTAACTGACTATTTAATGACACGTTGTAAAACTATAACTTAATAAGTGATGAAGTCCAGCTCCTTTACATTTTTGCTGTTTGCACTTGTGCTTTACTCGGACAATTTCTTGACTTTTCCTAATGCTGGTTGCATGATAATTCATTCTTCATCAGCCACAGTGAATACACTTGTTTCAATAGCTGAAAATCCAAACGGTTTATTCAATAAATTCCTTTCTAAGTGCTATTGTAGAATACTGTATATTGATGAACAAAGATGAGTAATTTATAACGAATACAAAAGCCAGCGTGGGAATACGTATCAAAGCCTCCCGGCTGCAAAACCAGGGCAAAACATAAGCTAATGTTCTTAGCTTTGATATGTGGTGCAGTTTTCTATAACAACGCTCTTGTATTAAGGAGACTTTGATACATATTGCACTGTTTGCACTGTTTCCCAGTATACTGTATGTTAACCATGGGCTGCTCAACTCCAGTCCTCAAGACCCCCCAACAAGCCAGGTTTTAAGGATATCCCAGCTTCAGCACAGGTGGCTCAATCGGTGGTTCAGTATTTGACTTTGTACTAGGTTATGTGATGTAGAGGAACATGTTAATTAATGTATTCAATTCTATGTACTAGGTTATTTGCAAGGGTTCATTTAAGTGCTGTTGTCACTTATTTCTCTACTGTTACAACACAGATACAACAAGAAGAGTAACTAACAGGCAACACATACAGCTAAACCCCGTTATAACGCGCCTCGTTATACCGCGATTCGGTTATAACGCGGTTTTCCCGTGGCTCCCGTTTTTTTTTAAAAAAAAAAAAAAAAAAAAAAAAATTTTTTTAAAAAAAATTTTTTTACATTTTTTTTTTTGCACACTGCACACACTCACTGCACACACACTGCTCATTGCTCACACTGCCACACTGCACACACACTGCACACTGCACACACACTGCTCATTGCTCACACTGACACACTGCACACACTCACTGCACACACACTGCTCATTGCTCACTGCCACACTGCACACACACTGCACACTGCACACACTCACTGCACACACACTGCTCATTGCTCACACTGCCACACTGCACACACACTGCACACTGCACACACACTGCTCATTGCTCACACTGACACACTGCACACACACACTGCTCATTGCTCACTGCCACACTGCACACACACTGCACACTGCACACACACTGCTCATTGCTCACACTGACACACTGCACACACACTGACCACACTCACGCACACTCACACACACTTACGCACACTCACGCACACTTACGCACACTTACAGACACTCACACACACTCACACACACACACACACTTACACACACTTAGACACTCACACACACTCACACACACTTACACACACTTACACACACTTAGACACTCACAGACACACACTCACACACACTCACACACACTTACACACTCACAGACACTCACACACACTCACACACACTTAGACACTCACAGACACTCACAGACACTCACAGACACTCACAGACACTCACAGACACTCACACACACTCACACACACTTACACACTCACAGACACTCACACACACTCACACACACTTACACACACACTCAGACACTTACCCACACTCACACACCCATATACACACACACACTTTCTCTCCCATATATACATACACACACACTCTCTCACTCTACACAGACGGGCCGCGACCAGCACCACCACCCGCTCCCCCCCCTCCTCCCGCGCAGGCAGCGGGAGCACCGGGGACAGCGGTGGGGAGAAGAAACCCCCCGCTACAACCTCCATGCAGGCAGCATGGTTCTGAGGTAAGCGGCGACCTGAGGGGACATCCCCACTCCCATCTCCTGCCCCGCGGCCTGTCCCGAGGTGACAGGGGGAAGCGGGGACAGGAGAGACATCCCCGCTCCCATCTCCTGCCCCGCGGCCTGTCCCGAGGTGACAGGGGGAAGCGGGGACAGGAGGGACATCCCCGCTCCCATCTCCTGCCCCGCGGCCTGTCCCGAGGTGACAGGGGGAAGCGGGGACAGGAGAGACATCCCCGCTCCCATCTCCTGCCCCGCGGCCTGTCCCGAGGTGACAGGGGGAAGCGGGGACAGGAGGGACATCCCCGCTCCCATCTCCTGCCCCGCGGCCTGTCCCGAGGTGACAGGGGGAAGCGGGGACAGGAGAGACATCCCCGCTCCCATCTCCTGCCCCGCGGCCTGTCCCGAGGTGACAGGGGGAAGCGGGGACAGGAGAGACATCCCCGCTCCCATCTCCTGCCCCGCGGCCTGTCCCGCGGTGACAGGGGGAAGCGGGGAGCGGAGGGACATGCCCGCTCCCATCTCCTGTCCCGCGGGATGAATATGCGCTAAAGCGCGGCGGCCATTTTTTTTTCTCGCGACCCCGTTAGTAACGCGGTGGTCTCGGGGTGGACCCCGAGACCCGCGTTATAACGGGGTTTAGCTGTATTTTCAATTCCCCAAATATTAATTTATACATATTTCACCTACTTTATACTGTTGAATTCAAATTATCAATTCTATTATACGGATTACTCACTTGAGCAAATACTCATTAGTCAAAATATGTTTTAGTAAAGCTATCATTAAAAATACATCCAGTATTATACCAATCATCACAGTTGGTGTATTTTTTACTTTTTGGTCATCAATTGCCCCATATCACCCCAGCTCATACTAGCATTCGGGGTAATACAGCAGTGATCCTTACAAGTAAAAACAAAAGTCTAAAAATGAGCCACTTCACATATTATGCATTTATTATTATCTTGCATTTGGTTGGTTTGCACATTTCATGCATACTTACAAATAGGAACACATTATCCAGTTAATAACATTGGCTATGTAATACTGCACAGTTAACATTGCTTTCTGCCTTTCATATATTTGGTTTGCAAATAGAAAGCACAATCTAACATGCCCATCTGTTGTAAAAAAAAAAACTTAATTGAATTCCTCCCTTGCTATTTGAGGTGAAATGAAAAAGGACTATTCAGATTACACATTGCACAGCTATTTATTGTGTAACATGTTATTCTAACTGTAATTAGATATTTAATGCTTTCCAAATAAATAGCTTAATATGCTTATCCTTAATACAGAGTAAATGAGTACTTCAGTATTAGGTGATACCTTTTTTTATATGGATAATAGCTATAATAAGACAAGCTTTCGAGAGTTCTCCTCTCTACCTTCGGTCAAATAATTATTTAGGAACACAGAGGAAAAGAGGAGACCTCTCGAAAGCTTGTCTTCTGATATCAATTGTTAGTCCAAATTTTAAAAAAAGGAATCGCCTAATTCTGAAGTACTTATTTGTTCTGCACTCTTGGAAATGAACTAACACAGCTATTTCTTCATAATATCCTTAATACGCAAGCCAGGGATTCTCAATTCAATCCTCAAGACCCCCCAAGACAGGTCAGGTTTCCAGGATATCCCTTCTTCAGCATAGGAGCTCACAGGTCATTGACTGAGCCACCTGTGCTGAAGAAGGGATATCCTTTAAACCTGACCTGTTGGGGGGTCTTGAGGACTGGAGTTGAGAACCCCTGACATAAGCATGTAGCTATTAATAGTGACATTTACATACATAACTATGTTCTGGTATATTCGTTTGCTTAGTTTCCCACACTCATACTTACTTTGCACATCTGATTAATAGACACTTCCAAGTCCCTACACTTCCCCATATCCTGTTTCACCAGGCATGAATGAGCTGTGAGGGCACTCACAAGGTAATCATATGTTATGTGACATTTAATTAGCGGAACACCTCATTAATAGGGAATTACCATTTAATTCCTATGACAGTCAAACAAATACCAAATTGTGATAACTACAATTACTGTTATTACAGTAAATGAAGTGTTAGAACAATTCTTAGATTAAGGACAGTAATGTACACTCGCAAGGATAATCATTTTTGTTTAATCAGGCATTGCAATTCAAAAATTAACCAAACACCACAATTTAATTTAAAGTCACTCTTTCACAATATTCACTCCCTTCTGTTTTCCAACGTATTACCTTTTCTTTTTTTTAAAATTAGAATCCCCTAGCAAATTTGTGTGTCATGGTAGAAACGCATGAACTTAAAGTTAAAGTAGAGAAAGCAGAATTAGATGTTAAACATATGGCAAGACATAGGAAAAAGGCCAAATATAGATGTGAAGTAAAGATATAATAGTGATATTCCGAGGATGGAAAAGAAGCCTGAAAGCCCATAGTGCAAAGGAGGCTATGGAGAAGATTAATTAATCTATAATATGTGTTATCGCACCGTGATCCTTTGTTAATTGCAAAGTATAAGGAATTTGATATAAGACTGCAATGTGATAACACATACCAGAAGATAATTAATCCTGAGGCATGAACATTAAAAAAAAATAGAAGGAATTTGCACTCATCCTGTCTTCTATAATTCAGATGGAAGTGCTACAGTAGGATCCTGCGCCTATACTGCTATCCTGCATCTATACCGCTATCCTGCATATATACCCCTATCCTGCATCTATACCGCTATCCTGCATCTATACCGCTATCCTGCATCTATACCGCTATCCTGCATCTATACCGCTATCCTGAATCTATGCCACTGTTCTACATCTATACCGCTATCCTGCATCTATGTCGCTATCCTGCCTCTACACCGCTATCCTACATCTATACCGCTATCCTGCATCTATGTCGCTATCCTGCCTCTACACCGCTATCCTGCATCTATGCCACTATCCTGCATCTATAATTCTACAACTATAAAAAAAATACTGGATTAATACTCAAAAAGTAAATACAAGAAAATGATAGAATTATGTTTTGCTTTTGGTCTCACCAAGATTCTTCTTTAATGTATCAAAAAAAAAAAAAAGAGCGCATGCGCGACGGTGGAGAGAATGGAGTCCTGATCACAGAGCTCCGTCCCCGCCGGCACATATATTTGAAATAAAAGCGGCAAAAAAATAAACTTTCACTCATTAATCATAGCAAAGGACAAATAATCATTCCCAGATGGCTTCCAACAAAACATCACGGACTAAAAATCAGCAGATATCCACTTATCTCAGAAAGAAGGGGGCCACAACATTTGATAAGCCGGGGACTCCCGCGCAATCAAGTAACATGGATCCCGATTATGACCCTTCTACAGAAGAAGATAGAGATGAAGAGACGATCCGGCGAAAGGATATGAAAGAATTCTGTGCTAAAATGCAGACGTTCTTCAAGAAAGAGCTGTGGGCCATCAGACAAGACGTAGATGCAATAGGAGAGCGGACGGCCACCTTAGAGGCAACAACAGACGAAACAACTGCTACCTTGACACAGACTCAAGAACAAGTCAGCACATTACATGAAAAGATTAAATTCTTAGAAGATAAAGCGGAGGATGCGGAAAACCGTGACAGACGGTGTAATATACGTCTGCGAGGAGTCCCTGAAAGTATAACAGACCCGGCAGATTTCACCAACAACTGGCTAGAACACTTGTTCCCAGATAAACCGGAGTCTGAAATCTGTTTAGACCGCTGCCATAGAGCTTTACGCGGTAAGCCACAAGCAGGAGACCCCCCCAGAGATATTGTTGCCCGCTTTCATCACTACCGCACTAAGGAAGAGGTGTGCAGGATTGCAAGGGAAGCAAGGTCTCTGGAGTTTGAAGGAATCAGACTTCAGGTTTACCAGGACCTTGCCCCAGCTACCCTCTTCAAAAGAAAAGCACTGGCCCATGTTACAAAGACACTCAGGGATAACAACATTAAATATCGTTGGTTGTTTCCCTGTGCTTTGCTCTCTATTAAAAACGGGGTTGCACACACCCTTCGGAGACCGGAGGACGGGGAGAGCTTTCTGACCAAACTTGGTGTCACTGGTTCACCTCAGAGCCCCTCTCACTCCCCATCAACCAACTTAAAAACACCCGCCCCCATCGGGAACAAAGCAACCCGTCCCAAGAATGGATCAAAAAACAGTGATACCACCGAAATCCCAAACACCAAATAAGTCCTTCCCGTGCAGCAGTGCCCTTTTGGAAACCTTCCCACACCCAAGGCGACTGAAACCTAATACCCATGCACCATCAGGCAGGAGAACGACCTACCACAGCTGTTGGAGAATGATGAGTTCCTGGAGCAGCTCCATCCACAACTTTGAAGCGGCAGCCATCTTCCCCAGGTCCTTCCACGAGGTGAGCGGGAGACAGAATGACTTTCCCGCGCCACAGACCTGACGTCACTGCCAGACACCTCCCTCTCGCGAGATCTCGGACACTTCCTGGAGATCTCATACTTCCAAGATGGCCGTCCCCCGTTCAGGAGCCCAAACCCTGGAGACTTCAGCACCTGTGTATTACTTAATGTGGAGAGGCGATATGACATATGGCCTTCTCCGCTTAAGGGTATATACAGATGATGTTCCCTTTTACAGTTTGAGTGACATTAGACTTCCCAAAAATAAACATACCACAAATACATATGTTACCAAAAACAATAAGATTATAAGTGAATACAGTATATATATGTGATATAAACTTGGTGAGATATGGTTGGTATATGTGTTGTGCCATATATAGGCTGTATGTATGTGTATGTATGTATATGTGTGTATGTGTATATGTGTATAAATGTATATGTGTGTGTGTGTATATATATGTATGTGTATGTATGTATGTGTGTGTGTGTATATATATATATATATATATATATATATATATATATATATATATGTACATGTGTGTTGTATATGTGCTTTATGTGTATATATGTAGTGCATACACTTTTTGAACACTTGTATTCTGCTGTATTGTGTACACGGTATATATATGTAATAGATATGTAGTGGATATATGTATGGATACGAGGTGTAGCTATATATGTATATATGTGTATGAGTGTAGGTATATGTATTATACTATACGGTACTGCATTATGCTATATTATATCGAACTGTTATATGCTATAAGTGGATATATGTGTATGTATGTATATATATATATATGTATAGGTACTATAGGTCGAATATGTATGTGATATATACATGTGCGATGTACATATGTGCATGCTTAGGTATATTAATATATATGTAGGTACACTGTATACGTGTGCATACATGGATATATGTGTATACGTAGATACACTAAGAACTCGCTATTTTTGTTATTCGCTACATATATACCTAGGTGCTTTATGCTGGACACCGTGTATACTATGTATCATTACCTTTTAATATTCACTATCAACACTATCAGTAGTACTATTAACACCATCAATAAGCCCCGGTTATTGATAGTCTGGCTCATCACAACACTCATTAACATTATACTGAACTCTTTATTAAAAAGAGACTTATGTAGGGTACCCAAAGATATTGTTATAATTATTATAATAACGTAGTCATCCACACTCAGAGGTTCACCTATGTACGATGGGCAGATATACATATATATCTACCTAGGTCACTTTAGCTGTATAGTCCCGTACTCAGAGTCCTACATATAGGCAATGTTTACCCAGACTCAGAGATGTTTAACCAAGCCCAAATTAGTATATTTAATATTTAGGGAGTTGATTACTTTTTTGACTAATTGTTACCTAATGTAATATAATTATAGCACTCGCTATAACTAACACAGGGAATTCAAACTAGTTGATGAACACAAATAAGATCCACATATAAGTTGCTTAGGTAGTATATATGGTTCTCTAGTGTAATATATATATAGTTGTTATGACCTGCACTTCATATTAGAGATACGCAGATTATATATGTTTATCCCCCACATAACCTCTGGTTAATTATCCTCAATGGGATTACAGTTAATTCAGTTAATACGCTTAACCCATTGTTCACTGTCTTATGCTTAGGTCACAGAAACGTTTATCTATACTACGGTGATGTTAACGCCCTATTTACCTCTTGTGTCCATATATCTGTCTTTTATACCTTGTATGTCTCACTTGTCATATGTCATATGTGTCTTCTCGGTTACATATACCAAACGACCCATAGAAAATATATGAGATAGTCTACTAAAAGTTGCTCCATAATTGTCATGTACAGTCAAAGTTTTGACTATGTTGTCATTAGGTTTTGTGGTCTCACGTAGAGTACAATTGTTGTCCCTGTTTATATTAAGGTTTCCAATGTTACGTGGCACTCAAGACATCCAAGTTAAGCTGCCGCAGTTAATAAGTTAATAAATTTATGGAAAATGTGTCGGCGGGGTTATCCCCGGCGACGCGCATGTGTTTCTCTTTTGGGTCCCTCAATAGGAGAGACCGACCACAAGTCCCAGGCAGGTTTGCCTCCATCACAGGAGTCCGATCCATCTATACGATGGAACCAGCAGACCTGCCCACTGGGCACAGGAGCAATCCTCGGGGGCTCCCGGGGCACGTTCCTGACTTTTATTCACTCCTTTTTACATTTTCCCTTTTTTATGTGTTGCTTTCTAACCCACGTTATATCCCTCTTGTAACTTCCCTTGTTTTGTCTCCCTATCCCACCTCTGTCCTCTTCCCTACCTCCCCATGGACAAGCGGAACCATATGGATGAGACTAACCGACATACTAATGAGAAGAACATCGGATAGATTCACCAGAATGATGGCCAAAGGTGAGTATATGGGTCTTCACACTAGTTACTTCTTCCAATATAACACATGGCGTTAACCTTTATATCTCACAATGTAAAAGGCTTCAATAGTCCAATCAAAAGAAAATTAGCTTTCACGGACTATAAGAGAAAACAGGCGGACGTGTTGTTCTTACAGGAGACACACTTCAATAAGAACAACCCACCCAAATTCCTGGACAAAGGCTTCTCCCAATTTTTCGCTTCATCAGCCTCAATCAAAAAAAGAGGGGTAGCCATTTTGTTTAATAACAAAATCCCATTTGTCTCCCAGACAATTAAAAAAGATACCGAAGGCCGCTATATAATTTTAGTAGGAATGATTCACGAACAGCTTATCACATTCGCCTCCCTCTACGCACCCTGTATACAAGACGCAACTTTCTTTGATAAGTTTTTCAAAATATTAAACTCTGTAGCTAAAGGCTGCGTCATAGTAGCAGGAGATTGCAATATAACAATGCATTCAGATATAGATAGATCAAGAGGAGGAGTCTCTGACAATAAAAAGGCGCAATCCGCCCTTCACAGAGGCCTGAAGGACACCCAGTTAGTGGATATATGGAGAGAGCTCCATCCATCTACCAGAGATTACACTTTTTACTCCCACCCACATACCTCATACAGTAGAATCGACTACCTCTTTGTCTCGTGCCACCTGGTTCCTATGGTCACGCAAACAGAGATCCATGATATTTCATGGTCTGACCACGCACCAATAGAGCTAAGGTGCAATAATATCCGAGCCAATCGGCCAGGTGCAAACTGGAAACTTAATGAGTCTATTCTTAAGATACCCGAAATATGTGATGCAATAGATCAAGAAATAGTTCAATTTTTCAAGATAAACACAGGCTCTGTGGAATCCCATACGATACTTTGGGAGGCTCATAAAGCAACCCTAAGGGGCATTTTGATCAACATCACAGCTAAACGAAAACGAGAGAGAGATTCCAAAATTAATTTGCTCCAATCCAAACTACATTCTCTTATCTTAAACCACAAATCTAATCCTGATTCACAAACAACACAGGATTTAAAAGATACAAAAATTGAACTGAACATGCTATTGACTTCCAGAGCAGATAACTCCCTGAGTTGGTCCAAGAGGAAATTCTACGAAAAAGCTAACAGGCCGGATACGATGCTGGCTCGAGCTTTAAAAGATAGGCAATCTAAGTTTAACATCCAAGCTATACGCTTAAAATCGGGTATACAAACAGCTAATCCCAAAAAGATAGTAGAAGAATTTGGTTCATTTTATAGTTCCCTATATGACGGTAAGAAAGTGGCACATAATAACAACACGAGCAGAGCTCTAAGAGATTTCTTGACCAGCTCAAAGATAGGGAGATTGACAGAGCAAGACAAGGAGGTCCTGGGCACCGACTTCACATTAGAAGAAGTGTCACAGGCCATCAAAGAACTTAAACCATCAAAGGCACCAGGTCCAGATGGTTTCTCGGGGCTATACTATAAGAAGTTCTCAAATTCACTTGCCCCACGGCTGCTCCACATGTTCAACGCTATATTAGCAGGAGCCCCGATCCCCGAGGATATGCTGCGGGCGTCTATATCTCTAATACATAAACCTAGCAAGGATCCGCTGAATTGTAAAAGCTATAGGCCAATTTCCTTAATTAATACCGATATAAAAATATATGCTAAATTGTTGGCCAACAGATTAAGTCTAATCCTACCCAGACTAATACATCCAGATCAGGTCGGCTTCATCAAAGGAAGGCAGGCAGCGGATAACACCCGGCGATTTATTGATCTGCTAGAATTGGCAAATAAAAATAATACTCAAACCATGTTATTAAGTCTGGACGCGGAAAAAGCCTTTGATAGGATTGACTGGCCATATCTAAAAGAGACACTAGCGGCATTTGGCTTCGGGGATCGGGTGAGTGAAGCGATTATGTCACTATACTCAGGCCCATCTGCCAGGGTTATACATCAGGGCTTCCCCTCACTCCCATTTCAAATCCAAAGTGGCACACGACAGGGGTGCCCGCTATCTCCCCTCCTGTTTGCCCTATGTATTGAACCACTGGCAGCACGCATTCGAGACAATCCGGATATCTCAGGGTTAAACGCATACACTCAATCCCATAAAGCGGCCCTGTATGCAGACGATATCCTATTAATCATCTCAAAACCCCTCACCTCATTACCAAATCTATTTGACCTACTAGACAAATTCTCCAAAGTCTCTGGGTTCAAAATAAACCAATCCAAGTCTGAAGCTCTAAATATCAATCTCCCTAGACATACAGAGAAACTACTGAAACTAAATTTCAAATTCAATTGGCAAAAGAAGTCTATAAAATACCTAGGGATTCATATCACCAAAGATGCAAAAAGCATCTACAATGCAAATTATCCCAACCTAATTCGGACATTAAAACAAGACCTAATCAGATGGTCTTCCAAGAAGATTTCTTGGATAGGTAGGATACATAGCGTTAAAATGAATTTACTTCCCCGTATCCTATACCTCTTCCAGACACTACCAGTGCCACTCAAACTGAAGGATATACTCTCACTTCAGTCTGCAATATCTAACTTTGTCTGGAACGGGAAGAAACCGAGAGTAAATAAATTAAATATGAAAAGACCTACCTTAGCTGGTGGCTTAGCGGTTCCCTGCCTGTTATCATATTATATAGCGGCTCAATTAAGTCATATTATACAATGGCACTCAGACCCTACATTGAAGAGATGGGTGGAATTGGAAAGTGCTGCATGCTCCCCATTAGAGCTCAGCAGCCTGATTTGGTTACCTAAATTAGCGAGAATACCCGCTACCTTGCCGCTCACCTCAATGATCAACTCTCTATCGGTTTGGGAAGCAACAAGAATCAAAAACTCTCTCACATCAAGATACTCTTTAATGTCCCCCATATGGAACAACACGAGTTTTGCACCTGGCCTAATTGGTAACAGTAGTTCCATCTGGAGATTAAAAGGATATAGTAGACTCAAAGATATAGAAGGATACAATCTAAAAATCAAAACATTCGACCATATCAGACTAGAAAAAGATATTCCCCACACAGAATTTTATAAATACCTCCAGATTAGAGCATTCTATAACAAATCCGCCCCATACCCTCCCTTGAGAAACTTCGAAAAGCTCTGCCGGGTAGAATCCGACACGAAGGGACTTATATCTACGATCTACGGAGAGGTAGTCGAGTCTGCCACTTCCAAACAGCAAGCACCCTCATTCCAAAACCAATGGGAGTTAGACCTAGGGGAAACCCTAGAAGAAGAAGATTGGGACTCCATATTCTTAGCTACTGCTAAAAGTTCCATATGCACAACACTGAAGGAGAACGCATATAAAGTCCTCATGAGGTGGTACCTCACCCCACTCAAATTATCTAAGTTCATTCCAGGGTCCTCCCCATTGTGCCCCAAACAATGTGGAGGAACAGCTGACCTGTTACATATGCTGTGGTCATGCCCGCGGATCTCACTAGTTTGGGAACAAATCAGGAATTGGATCCAGAGGATTTTCGACCTCTCTATTCCCCCAGACCCATGGCTGTTTCTCTTAAACAGACCCTTAAAAGACCTGTCAAAACCGCATAATAAACTCATTGCACATTTCGCAATAGCAACGCGGTGTGAGATTGCAGCATTATGGAAACGCCCCGAAATTCCAATTATCCCAAAGATTCGGAATCGTATTTGGTTTATCTGCCAGATGGAAAAGCTAACAAGTTTAGTTAATGATACTGGTGACAATTTCCTAAAAGTCTGGACTCCTTGGTTAGCACAGACAGACATTCCTGGGGTAGAGCGTGACACAATCTGGCTATGATAGTTATAAATGCGTTCTCCTACAGAGAGGTGAAGACCGTACCCACAACAAATACCGCACACACCATGAGGTTGCTCATATATACCCTGCATCAACGAATGTAACTAGTTGTCAGCAGTAAAGACATCTCAACAGCTCTCAGAAACCACCCCATCCATTCCCTCCGATCTCCCATTCCTATCCTACACCCCTTCCCTCTTCCCCCTCCCCCCCCTTTTTTTTTTTTTTTTTTTTTTATTATTTATTATAATTTATTACTATTATTATTATCCCCCGACCCCTCACAATAAGAGTGACTATCTCCCGCACGGTTAAGTAGGGCTTGAAAAACTGTGTGGGTCAGTTATACGTAAATTAATGTTTACTATATGCTAAGTTGAAATATGTTTAATTGAACGTCTCTCTTTATGTATAAAAAGCATATATTCATCAATAAAATTCAAGTTATAAAAAAAAAAAAAAAAAAAAGCAGCAATACAAAAAAATCAGCACACGGGGAAAGGAAAAGTTAGCAGAAACACACTGTTATACCTGTATGTGCAAAATAGAGCAACATTTCAAAAGGCCCGTTGCCCCTTCATCGTTTTTTTTTTTTTTTTTTTAATATTTTAAATAAAAAACTTGGTGAGACCAAAAGGAAAACAGAAGTCTATCATTTTCTTTTATTCATTTTTTGAGCGCTGATCCAGTAGATTTTCTTTTCTTTTTTTATCCTGAGGCTTGAACCTTATTCATTATGCTGCAATAGTGTCAATCCCAGCGTGATCGGGGAGAAATTGCCATTGACTTGATTGGAATCCATCGATCTTGCTGTGATTGCACTATCACTGGCTAATAAATAAGTCACTGTGGGTTTGATTGACTTGTAAAACAAGGCAAACAGAGAAAATGTTTAATGGAAAATTATCTCAGAAGTGACACTTTTGTATTCTCAGTTGTTATACAGTTACATAGTAGATGAGGTTGAAAAAAACCGTGTCCATCAAGTTTAACCTATGCTAAATTTAGAGAACAGATACTTTATCCTATATCCGTACTGACAGTATATTGATGTAGAGGAAGGCAAACAAAAACCCCAGTGAAATATCCAATGATATCTAATAGGGGGGGGAAATAAATTCCCTCCTGACTCCAAGAATTGGCAATCAGATTACTCCATGGAACAACGTCCTTTCCATGTTTACTTATTTGGTATATTCCTGTATACTTTTCCTTTCTAAATAGAAGTCCAACCTTTTTTTGAACAAATCTATTGTATCTGCCATCACAGTCTCCATGGGTGTACTTTATCTACGCTCCTTTGTTGCAAGCTGTTTGTAAGTAGTAGGACAGGACAGACTGTAAAATCCTGCAAGTATTTCAATTAACATTACAAAATATTTTAAGCCTGCTAACCTAGAACTGGAAAAAGATATTGATTATATCTTATGTCTAAACATAAGATTGATGTTGAACTTTTAACATTTTGAGGAAAAGGAATCGGATGCAACAAAATTAGAAAAAACCCGAAACACCAGATTTTTCGAAGACAAAATTCCATGGAAAGGGTTCTTGTTATATGCTACAGAATGTCTGGTTCACTTGGTTTGCCTCAGTTTCACTAATGTGTCACAAATTAGTAGACATTATTGCACAATATTGTGTTACAGCTGCCGCAATGTATATTGAGCAAATTACTCAATAATTCATTATTGAGAAGGGGAGAGGTGAAAGAAGGGGGGTGAACAGGGAGGGGTGAAGAAAGAGAGTGGGAAAGAGGAGGTGGGGGGAGAAAGACAGTGTGGAGATAGAGTGGGAGGAGGGAGAAAGAGGGGGGGAAGAAATAGGGAGAGGAGAAAGAGGGGAAGGAGAAGAGGGGAGGTGCGAAAGAGAGGGGGAGGATGGTTGGGGAGAAAAAGAGGGGGAGAGAGAAAGAGAAGGGGGGAGAGAAAGAGAAGGGAGGGGGGAAAGAGGCTCCATTGAAAACACAGAAGCTGCCGGTAGCAAGATTGCATGATTTTGCAAGCCAATTGTGTAATGTTGCATGTTACCGTGCAGTAATAGGTGCAATCATTTCTGCTACAGCACATCTGTACATTGTCTCCTTATGTTAACCACTCTTTTCACTATTCTCTCTGTCCTTGGGTGAAAAACAGCAAATACAGTGTCTGCTCCCATGTAAAACACAACATTTATGGTGAATTCAAAAAAGATGACATTTATTTTTTCCCTTTTTATTTGATCCATTTTCCACCTTAAAGTTCATCATTTTCAGAATATGCAGTGTATTATTGTCGATTTGACAATGTAAAAAATAAACCCCCATCTATTTTGTTTACAGTAACAATTCCAGTCTCCTTTTTTTAACCTGAACAATGCATGCATGTAATGTTTGCTATGGAATTGGTCGCCATTTTAAAGTTGTTCTAAGCTTTAAAAAATTGTCTTTAAATGTATTTCGTCCATTTCAACAAAGACAAGTTAAAGAGAGTCCTAGCCTTTACGATTTAGGGCATTTAACTATGAAATAATTTTAAAATGCATACTACATTGTTGTATAATAATGTATACAACAATACTTGCAAGAGCAGTGAAACTGACTTGTATTTCTGTCATACCTTTTACAAATTGTATTCTTACATATGATTTTTTACTGTGTGTCTCTGTAATTTTGTATCTGGAAATACTCCCCCTGCACAGTAATTAAAGGTATATTGTTGCAATAACTGGCTAATAAAAATAAGTGCAAC
Source organism: Ascaphus truei (assembly GCF_040206685.1). Lineage (NCBI taxonomy): Eukaryota > Metazoa > Chordata > Amphibia > Anura > Ascaphidae > Ascaphus > Ascaphus truei. The sequence continues at coordinate 392,055,538 of NC_134485.1, forward strand.
CGTTTCCCCATAGATACTCTGAAATAAATTATACCTAATTATGGTAAAATATAGGAAATTACAAATTGTGACAACATTATACTGTAAGTAAGGCCAGCAGTAAACAACTATCTTAACTGTTCTTGGTTTGTGCACAAAGCATTCTCTGGCCAATCCATGAAATCTAATAATTATGTTGGGAATTCATGCAGTGCTGGAGCTTAAACTACTATATTAAATATTTGCTTAAACATAGCTCCATTGTTATATTTGAATGACAATATGGTATTTTCCATCAAATACACCACTAATTAATTCTGCAAAGATTAAATCATAATAATAGTATACTATTCTTATATAGCACTAAAAGTGAATGTAATGCTCTAGATGGAATTTTTCCAGGCCTGCCCTATAAGATCTTATCATTTAATTTTGGTACCTGAGATTGAGTGACTTGCCCAAGGTCACAAGGTCAGATGACACTGGGATTCTAGTTGGGTTAATTCACTGGAAAGGTAGTCATTGCCACTGGGCTACTATTACAGTCCGATGAATAATGGATGTGCAAGTAGACAAACATCCACGAGATATTTGCTAAACATATAATATGTTTTCTGATAAGTAAATTATTTGTTCTTTTTGTACCCACATACTGTAATTCACACTTCACATTTAGAACTCTATTAAACACAGCTGAGTCTAATCACTCAGTAACATCAGTAATGCAAAACAAAGTGATTTTAGCTCATTTAGCTCAAACACTGTTATGTCTCCATTTTATTCTCTAAGCCTTAAAACTATGTACTGTACAGTGCTGTAGTTTCCACCACTATGCTCTTAAAGCAGCAGTCCTTGCATCTCTTTTTTTAGGTTTGAAGCAGGTCGTCTCCGGATCAGAACTGTGTTAATTTGAGCTGCATGGACACCCTGCTTCCCAAGATTCTTACCTCGAAAGGGGGTATTTGTAGCAGTCAGACTGGGCAAGTTGGGACTATCAATATGATGGCATAAAATGTCCCACGTTCTGCGGGTCAATAGGAAGCAGTGACGTCATCCCTTGCGACTTCCTATTGTCCCACGTGACACGAGACATTTAAACTATGCAGAGATACCGGCACATTTCCAAGGTATGTATTTCATGAAGCAGGATGTCCCCAGAGGTGAAATGAATGCAGTTCAGCTACAGAAACCCTCAGCTTCAAGCCTATTAAAAAGAACAAAACCTCAAAACAAAAAATAGTGTTGACAGGACTGTTGCTTAAGCACGTTTCATCTGCAATGTATTAAGATATACTGGAATGAGGAAATTATTCCGTATGTAGAGCAAAGCAATCGCATTCCTATGTTTACCTTTTTGAGGCATCAATAATGTTACTAATAGTTTTTAAATCTTTGTTGTATTGTTCATTAAATGTATGTACAGTACTGTATGTGTGTATATTTAGTCGCACCTTTTCAATTAGAGATGATATTATATATATATTTTATATATATATAAAAAAACAACATTACCATTCTCTCGTCCGGTAAAGAAAGACTGCACTCGGTTCAGTAATCATGAAAAACTGTATTGGGCATCTGAATAGAAAAGATAAGTCACCCAATCCAAATCCCAATTGGATTGGGTGATTTATCTTTTCTATTCAGATGCCCAATACAGTTTTTCATGATTACTGAACCGAGTGCAGTCTTTCTTTACCGGACGAGAGAATGGTAATGTTGTTTTTCTATTATTTGAACTAGCACCTGTCTATATGTACCAGTAGATTGAGTGCAAGCTGTGATGTTTATTTATATATATATATATATATATATATATATATATATATATATATATATATATATATATATATATATATATATACATATACAGTTAGGTCTGGAAATAATTGGACACTGACACCATTTTCATATTTTTGGCTCTGTACGCCACCACAATGGATTTGGAATGAAACAACTGAGATGCAATAGAAGTGCAGACTTTCAGCTTTAATTCAAGGGGTTGAACAAAAATATTGTATGAAACATTTAGGAATTGCAACCATTTTCATACACATTCCCCTTATTTCAGGGGCTCAAATGAAATTGGACAAATTAACACAATCATAAATAAAATGTTCATTTTTAATACTTTGTCGAGAATCCTTTGCCGGCAATAACTGCTTGAAGTCTGGAACACATGGACATCACCAAACACTGAGTAGTTTGCTCCTTTGTGATGCGTTGCCAGGCCTTTACTGCAGCTGTCTTCAGTTGTTGTTTGTTTGTGGGCCTTTCTGCCTTAAGTTTTGTCTTCAGCAAGTGAAGTGCATGCTCGATCGGGTTGAAATCAGGTGATTGACTCGACCAATGCAGAATATTCCACTTCTTAGCCTTAAAAAACTCCTGGGTTGCTTTCGCAGTATGTTTTGGGTCATTGTCCATCTGTAAAGTGAAGCGCCGTCCAATCAACTTCACTGAATTTGGCTGAATCTGAACAGACAATATATCCCTATACACTTAAGAATTCATCCGGCTGCTTCTGTCTTCTGTCACATCATCAATAAACGCTAGTGACCCAGTGCCATTGTAAGCCATGCATGCCCATGCCATCACACTGCCTCCACTATGTTTTACAGATGATGTGGTATGCTTCGGATCATGAGCCGTTTCAAGCCTGTTCTATACTTTTTTCTTCCCATCATTCTGGTACAGGTTGATCTTAGTTTTATCTGTCCAAAGAATGCTGTTCCAGAATAGAGCTGGCTTTTTTAGATATTGTTTGGCAAAGTCTAATCTGGCCTTTCTATTCTTGAGGCTTTTGAATGGTTTGCACCTTGTGATGAACCCTCTGTATTTGCTCTTGTGAAGTCTTCTCTTTATGGTAGTCTTGGATAATGATATGCCTACCTCCTGGAGAGTGTTCTTCACTTGGCTGGATGTTGTGAAGGGGTTTTTCTTTACCATGGAAAGGATCCTACGATCATCCACCATTGGTGTCTTCCATGGACGTCCAGACCTTTTTGTGTTGCAGAGCTCACCAGTGCGTTCTTTTTTTCTCAGAATGTACCAAACTGTTGATTTGGCCACTCCTAAAATTCCTGCTATCTCTCTGATGGATTTTCTTTATTTTTTGAAGCCTAAGGATGCCCTGTTTCACTTGCATTGAGGGCTCCTTTGACTGCGTGTTGTGGGTTCACAGCAATAGCTTCCAAATGCGAATGCCACACCTGGAATCAACTCCAGAACTTTTACCTGCTTATTTGATGCTGAAATAACGAAGGAATAGCCCACATCTGTCCATGAAACAGCTTTTGAGTCAATTGTCCAATTACTTTTAGTCCCTTGAAAATGAGGGGGCTACATATTAAAGAGATGTAATTCCTAAACCCTTCCTCTAATTTGGATGTGAATACCCTCAAATTAAAGCTGATAGACGGCACTTTAAGCCCATATTCATTATTTAACTGTAACTTGAATTTATTTTGGTACACAGCCAAAATAACAAAACTTGTATCAGTGTCCAATTATTTCCGGACCTAACTGTGTGTGTGTGTGTATATATATATATATATACACACAGATAGACTCCGCCTACACACCTCAAATAAAGGGTATTTATAAGACCAACGGGTAAACTCTGAATACTCCAAATATCCCCTACTGAATGAACAAATTTTAATGTCAATTATAACATGTATTAAAATATATAAAACCACGGACACAAAAAGGGGGGGGGGGACCAGAATATACACTACATGCATCTAAATTCTAAGCTGACAGGATGGATATACTGCATCACCAAACTGCAAATAGGTGGACACAATGAAAAATAGTATGTTAACCTCAGGAAAAATAATGATTTTCCTAGGTATGCAAGACCAGACGGTCATAGATGTGTACAGAAAGACCTGAAAGATTCAAACATCAAGCTACTAATGTCTGACCATATGAAGATCATACATGCCATATACAGATGTAAAAAAATGATAGCATGACTAGCAAACATGAATAGAAAACATCCAGCAGATACAGAGGAAACCAAGGTCTCAGTGTAAGACAAATCAAGGAAATCCCTGAGTTACTGAGATACAAATGTATCAGATGAGTCCAAGGTTTGAACATAAATCCATATTTGATAATTAGATAAAGGAAAATCAATGTACATCCTCATGAAAAAGTCATTGACGTACAGGAGAAAAGTATAATACAAAATCGCCTTGTATACTTATCTGCTGTGTGGGAGATCCTCAGGTCAGCACATTAATAAAGCAAAGCATGAAGTGTGCGGGTCATCGCCATAAGCTCCCACTCAAGTACACTGTATATATATAACAAAGTGATATGCAGAACATAAATATGCAGATACATGAATTTTATTGGCCCAACATTTCAGCTACCCTCTAGTCTTCATCAAGAGCATAGGGTTGCCGAAATGTTGGGCCAATAAAATATATATTTTTGCATATTTATGGTGTGGTCAACCCTTTGACATTTTTGTGAAATACTATATACAGTAGGTAGTCTGATAGCAGTACCCTCTCTAGTAGTCTGGCTTATACCGTACTAGGCAAAGTGCGTACCCCAATCCTTTCACACTGTTATTTATATGTGTGTATATATATATATTTGGAAGAAAAAAGAAACCCGCTTAGGAGCAGTCAGGTATACCGTAATCAAAATAACATTTTATTAATTGACACAAAGAACATTAAAGGACCACTGACACGGGCGCTGTCCAAAAAAACACTGATGTGTGTGGGAAAGGTGAACTAACATTTTAGTCACCAATACCTGGTTTGAGCAATAAAGGAATCACCTAAATCCACAGTAGAATAATTCTCTGGCTAGTATAGCTTGAATAGCCCAAAGTCAGAAAATGCAAAGTAACAGATTCCAAGGTCCTAGAATACATGTGTGTAAAGAACTCCGCATATACATTGACTAATTGCCCAGTAAATAAATCTTCCAAATCAAGAATCAATATAAAGCTTGTAAGGGCAAGTTGCAATCAATACCCACAAATATAGTGATAGTCTGTTGGTTAGTGATATTCACAAGCACTGAGGATCACAATAGGCAGTCAGTATGTCACATAGGGTGTGTATAATAAACACAGCTTAATGTATATCAAATACAGAGTCCAGTAGCCAGCTCACTCAAAAATGGCTCAGAGGTGAAGATATACCAATGACATAACAACAGCAGTGTATGGTAGCATAATTACGTGTACTCCGATTGGAGAATCGTCCAGCGGTCTTGTCTAGCGCTCCCACTCCAACGCGTTTTGTCCAGAGACTTAAACTTGGAGTGGTGAGGAGGCTAGGGCAGGAGGCTGTTTAAAAAGGGAAGATTTCGCACCAAGGAGAAGGAGAACAGCTGTGTTCAATTGGGGCTGCAGGAGAGGGATAGATACTTCCGCGTGTCAGCGTGAGTCGCATGATAATGGGCTTTACTTCCGCATTCGCGCTATGCATACTAATGCGCATGTGCAGTGTATTTACACTCGTGAGGTGTAGTTATCCTCTATAACGGCAGCCAGAGTGCCCTAAGACCAATGGAGGGACAAATAGGCAGCTCACAGCAAGGGGGACAGCGTGTTAATATATAAGCATAATGTAGATGGACGTTCACAGAGGTACACAATGGGAGGCTTTATAAGGTGAAATTATAATAGGCTTTATTGTGCCTTTTCCTTTTCATCAGGAAAGTATCCAAACACAGGGGGGGAACAAAGCTTCTATCCACTTGGGAGTATTTCTAGTGAACTCCTATGCAATTAATAGACATCTCCGTTAGTTAAGCAATTCTCCCAACCCCAAACACATAGCATGCAATAAGCAGATATAAGCAGTCTTTTAAGAATGAAAGTCTTATCTGTTCCTTGTGGTTTGGAGGGAAAATCTTCACTGTCCCTGTTTCAGCTCCCTTGTCTCCAGGGTTGGTCAGCATACAGGTTTAGAAGTTTTCCCTGTGTCTTGAGAGCAGCTCTGCTATCTTTTGGCAGAGCTCAAGACAAGTGTGTCTCAAAGTTCAGCTTAGGTGTCAGCTAAAGAGTTCTCACTTCCTGTTTCAAAAGACAGGCTTTCTAAGCCATCTAATCAGGCAGGTGGTGTTTTGTTAATTGACTACCAGCAATTAACCACCACACTGCTGGATTAGAGGCACATTACTGAACAGGGATAAGTCCCCTGTTACATACCTCCGCTGTTTGTGGGAAGCTCGGGCTTACCACGGCCAAAGCCCATCCTTCCACTCTAATTCGAGATCTTTTTGTGACTTGAATGAGAGTGGATGGAGGAAGAGAACCCTCTGTCCTGCTGGGATTTGAGCCCTTTCTCCAGTTTATTTTTGTCTCCTCCCAAAGGTGCTTGAGATCAGCACTCCTCAGTCGCTCGAGGAGGACTTTTTCCACGTAAAGTCTTTTTATCTCGTGCGCGGTCATGAGATTTCTGTTGCGTCGGGCACTCCTCTTTTTGTAGACAAAGTGTATGGCAACAGTTGTAGGGCCGTTAGGACTAGCCCTTAGAGTTTTCTGCTCTTTAAGCGGTCTTTCTGCAGTTTTTCCACACCACGGAGTCGCCAGTTCAGCTTCTTTGGGACCGAGTTGCACCTCCACCTCCTTTTCAAGAGAACGTCCTATTTTTTCAGCTTCATCAGCTAAGGACTCTTCTGGTTTTGATTCTGCACTCCTACCTCTGTTTGTTGCCTGTTGGGCAGCTGTAGGTTTGGCTAGTGCTTTCTTAGGTGGCTCAAACTTCGTAATTTTGTTTTGAAGTTGCATGGAGTCCCCAACTCTCACTGTACCCTTGTCCTCACGGGCATTAGTTACTGTGGGATACTAGTGCTTTCTCTGAGTCTGTATCAGAGTCTCCTTCATATTCTGGAGCTCTGTAATTTTTGTTGCCTTGTGGAGCACTATGAACTTCTTTGGTTGGGCCACAGTTACTTGTTTCAATTTCTGGACCTTCTTGTGCTCCCTTTTGTGCCGCGTCACCTGGGTTCTAAACTTGGCTTTTAGCGTTGCTTTGGTGATGCTCAGGGTAGCCTTCAGTTTCTCATGCTGCTTTGCGGGGACATACTGGGTCATCAGACGTTCCTGCAGCACTTGAATTTCTTCAGCAGCCTGCAGCTTTTCTTCCTGCAGCATTTGCTGCTTCTCCTCAACATACTGGAGGTGTGTACGCAGACCTTGCAGTTGGTTCTGCAGTCGGTGCTCTGCTTCAAACTTTTCCTTGACTTCTTCTGTCAACTGAAAATTTTCTTCTTTCAGTTTTAAGTTTTCTGTTTTTAATCTTGAATTTTCTCTTTTTTCAGTCTCTGTATTCTTCAGGGCTTCTTTGCAGTCCTCCTTCCATTTACGCACATCTGCTTTGAGAATGACACTCTCCTGGCGTGAGACTTCCTTCTCTAGGTTGAGGGCCTGAAGCTCCTTCTGAGAGACTTTGAGATCTGTATCAAGATTACCAATAGTTTCTTTAGCAATGTCCAGCTCCTCAGTGAGACTGTGTAGTTCCTTTCTGGAAACTTCCAGGTCTGTGCGGCAGCTGTTGGTCTCATGATGTGAGGCATCAAGTGCTCTGCAGAGTGTCTGAACCTCTTTCTGAGATACGTCCACTTCTATCCGGACACTGTTGACCTCCTGTTGTGAGGCATTCAGCTCTATACGAAGAGTGTGAACCTCTTGCTGGAAGACTGTCATCTGCTTCAGTGCCTCCTCATACTTCCGCTTTAGCGTAGCCACCATTTTATCAGATTGGCTCTGCTTTTCATCCATGGCGGAAATAGTAGCCTTTGCAGTATCTAGCTCAGTCTTGAGATCATCCAATTCTGTCCTGGCCGCAGAGTAAATTGCGAGCACAGTCTTCTGTAGCTCAGCATTATTTTTTCTCTCCCTTTCCAATTCTTCACAGAGCAGATCACAGTCATGCCTGGCAATTTTTAGGGCGTCTTCAGGGCTGGTCAAGTGATTGTCACTCACTGGTTCCGGCTCCACTTCCCTGGGATGACTGGTTGAGGGTTCCTCACTGTTGGCACCGGACAGACACTTCTTTGGGGTACACGATTTCTGCCTTGGGCCCTCTGGATATTCGGTTAACCGTGGGACGAATTCTCCATTTCTTCTAGGCTGCAGGGCAATTCGGTCCCCCTTTTCCTCCACAGGATCTGCGGACTTATCTGTTACTTCCACGGTAAGTGAAGAACCGCTTTTCTTTTTCTTCCTTTTTGATTTGGATGACACCATCCCTTCAGGGATATTGGGGTCTCCATCTTCGTTTGAAATTTTAGCAGCTTCATTATATACGCCAGGCTTTTCTTGCAGCTGCTTTAGCTGACAGAAATATTCGGTAATCCACTGCTCCCGCTCTGTCTCCTGCTGATCATATTCGTCATCAAAGGGAGCGGTCTTTTCTGTTCGTGCCGAGTTCAGGCACTCCCACCATTCTTGGGGTGTTTTGTGGGTGTGACTCGGTTCGGGTTCCCCATAAGAGATGTCTCCTCTTTATTGGACTGGATGGGCCACTCTTCAGTGGGGTAGGGTTCATTACAGGAACGGTGCATCTTGTCCTCCATTTTTAGGCTATCAGGTGTAATTTTCTTCCTGACCTCAGGAGGCGCTATTGCAGTTGTTGCCACTGTATTTGCTAGTACCCCCAATTGTGGTAGTCCTACAGATGGGCATATTTTGCTTGTAGAGGTCGTAGCTCTCACAGGCATCTCTGTAGACTTTTCTTTCTTGGGAAATTTTTTTTTTTATATATCAGCAGTACTGTGCATGCATTTTCTTTTATCAGGTATACAAGATGTGCAGTTGCAAGGTAAAAAAAAGTCTATTTGCTATACACCATTTACTTGCTAGGTGCGATCCCTCCGCTTCAGCAACAGAATTTGGTTTTCTGCCTGAGTTCAGTAATTTTCAGTCTCATCTTTGGGTATTATGGCATTCAAACTTCACACTTTGGGTGTCTGTTTTGCTCCCAAGATAATAGGCATACTTTTTTACTTGCAGAAAAAAAACATTCTTTGCAGTGGACTCAACACTCAGCAATTGGCTTTGAAAAACCTTTTCTTTATAGGGCAATTTTACACTCAGCATTTGTTTGCTAAAATTTCCCCTGCTTCAGCACAGTCTTGTATCAATTTTCACACTTTTCTGCATATACTCCATTCACAGCTGGTAGCCCTATGCGGTGTGGCAACCTTTATTTGCAAAATCAGTACCCTTCATGGGTCACCATCTGTATTCACTGCATCAGCGAAACTTTTGAAAACAACAAACACCTATCCCTTTTTAAGGGCTGACTCACTTCTTGAACCCTGACTATGGCTAGAAGGCAAAATCCCTATTTCAATGACCGTATTACACTTTGTGATAGGCAATTAAAGGCTTACCTGCTTCAGCAGTCTCTTGGGATTCGGGAAAAGAGTCCATCTGTGTTTTTTTGTAAGTTTCAGTGCAGTGTAAGTTTCAGTGGTGTGTATCACTTTAACTCTGCCTCTGCTGCATGAGAGGTTTTTTTTTTTTCAAGTTGTTTAGACTGTTTGTAGGCAAAAAGCATAACAAAAAAATTTCACATAAAAATCTCCGGTCATTTTTAACTACAAAGACACCTCTTGTCCCACCTCGGACACCATATGTAGACGGACGTTCACAGAGGTACACAATGGGAGGCTTTATAAGGTGAAATTATAATAGGCTTTATTGTGCCTTTTCCTTTTCATAAGGAAAGTATCCAAACACAAGGGGGAGAACAAAGCTTCTATCCACTTGGGAGTATTTCTAGTGAACTCCTATGCAATTAATTCACATCTCCGTTAGTTAAGCAATTCTCCCAACCCCAAACACATAGCATGCAATAAGCAGATATAAGCAGTCTTTTAAGAATGAAAGTCTTATCTGTTCCTTGTGGTTTGGAGGGAAAATCTTCACTGTCCCTGCTTCAGCTCGCTTGTCTCCAGGGTTGGTCAGCATACAGGTTTAGAAGTTTTCCCTGTGTCTTGAAAGCAGCTCTGCTATCTTTTGGCAGAGCTCAAGACAAGTGTGTCTCCAAGTTCAGCTCAGGTGTCAGCTAAAGAGTTCTCACTTCCTGTTTCAAAAGACAGGCTTTCTAAGCCATCTAATCAGGCAGGTGGTGTTTTGTTAATTGACTACCAGCAGTTAACCACCACACTGCTGGATTAGAGGCACATTACCTGAACAGGGATAAGTCCCCTGTTACACATACCCAAACCCCTATAAAGCATGTACTCCTCATAGTTGCCAATTACAGACATTCATAACATAGTAGAGGAAAATCACTAGGTTCTTCAGTCTAGGGGAAGTCCGACATCATCGACATGATGTTTTCTATCAGCAGTCACTGGGTAGAAGTTAGCAGGTCCAGATCTATAAAGTGGGGGCAGATGTGTTCATAGTTGAGAACCTCATTCCATAAGAAGATGATTATGGAACGAGGATGTGCATCATACTTCTGCCCAGACATCTGAAGATAAGTCATCTTGTGCCCTGATCTTTATCTTTATATGATATGCATGGGGCACTAAAGAAAAGGCAGTAAAAAATGCAGTAAACATTCTTATAGAATAAAACGAATTTGCAACCACGTATAATCTTCACAAAATGACAACTCTACTAAAAGTGAAGTCCCTAGCCCCCAAAGCCAAGATCTAATATTAGGACCGCTTAGATATTGAAAACTAACACATCTAATCACCTGACATAAGGCAGAGGCTATCCCTACTAGGGCCATGGGGGTAAGAATTATACTATAAAAACATGGCAAAGCCCAGATAGTCATTAAAACCTTTAGGAATCATAGATTCCATTTGAATGATCCATCTGGTCTAACTGCACATTAGAGCTTGCTCCAAATCTCCACCTCGTATGCCCAGTGTAACCTTTTCAATTGCAAAAGCTCTCAAGAGTGTACAGTCCGATTTGTGTTTATTAAGGAAATGTCTTGCTATAGTTGTAATTTTTTTGAATTTATCCAAATCTTTTTGTGCATTTTTGACATTCCTAGTGTGTTCAAGCACTCGGAATCTGACCTCTCTTGTGGTCATTCCAACATATGGAAGACGACAGGGGCATGGGATGCAATAAATTACCCTTTGAAATTACAGTTGAGTGTGTCTTTTATTCTGTAATTATAAGTTTGTGAGCTATTTGAAAAGGAAACGGTGTTATTCATGAATTTGCATGCTGAGCAATTGGAGCATTTGGAGAAACCCTTCCCAGGGGTAGATGATAAAAATGTTGTACAGGTTTTGGGAACATAATGACTGTTTACCAAACTATCTTGCAAGTTTGGTGACCGGTGACATGTCATACTGTAGTAACCTGTCGCCCCAGAACCTTCTCTAGATCGGGATCTGTCATTAGTATGTCCCAATGTTGTTGAAGAATATTCCGCAACTGGGGCCGCTGTTTATTATATGTACCCACAAACCGGATGGTTTTAACATTTTTAGTCTTGTGTTTAGGTTGTTGGAGCGTGACTTGAGATGTTTTTAGGCTGTTGCGGAAACCCCTCTCTACGCAGGTCTTACTGTAACCCCTCTGGCTAAAGCTTTGCTTTATCTCCCCCAATCTTATCAAGAAATCAGATGGAGATGAGACATTACGTCTCAGCCTGAGGAACTCACTCGTCCCCTTGTCCAATACTAATGGTGAGATCTCCATCTCCAAATGCTCCAATTGCTCAGCATGCAAATTCATAAATAACACCGTTACCTTTCAAATAGCTCAAAAACTCAGAATAAAAGACACACTCAACTGTAAATCAAAGGGGGTAAATTATTGCATCTCATGCCCCTGTGGTCTTCCATATGTTGGAATGACCACAAGAGAGGTCAGATTCCAAGTGCTTGAACACACTAGGAATGTCAAAAATGCACAAAAAGATTTGGATAAATTCAAAAAAATTATAACTATAGCAAGACATTTCCTTAATAAACACAATTCGGACTGTACACTCTTGAGAGCTTTTGCAATTGAAAAGGTTACACTGTGCATACGAGGTGGAGATTTGGAGCAAGCTCTATTGTGCAGTTAGACCAGATGGATCATTCAAATGGAATCTATGATTCCTAAAGGTTTGAATGACTATCTGGGCTTTGCCATGTTTTTATAGTATAATTCTTAACCCTATGGCCCTAGTAGGGATAGCCTCTGCCTTATGTCAGGTTATTAGATATGTTAGTTTTCAATATCTCAGCAGTCCTCATATTAAATCTTGACTTTGGGGGCTAGGGACCTCACTTTTAGTAGAGTTGTCATTTTGAGAAGATTATACATGGTTGCAAATTCGTTTTATTCTATAAGAATGTTTACTGCATTTTTTTACTGCCTTTTCTTTAGTGCTCCATGCATATCATATAAAGATAAAGATCAGGGCACAAGATAACTTATCTTCAGATGCCTGGGCAGAAGTATGATGCACATCCTCGGTTCCAAAATCATCTTCTTATGGACTGAGGTTCTCAACCATGAACACATCTGGCTCAATTTGAAGATCTGGACCTGCTAACATCTACCCAGTGACTGCTGATAGAAAACATCATGTCTATGATGTCGGACTTCCCCTAGACTAAAGAACCTAGTGCTTTTCCTTCCACTATGTTATGAATGTCTGTAATTGGCAACTATGAGGCGTACATGCTTTATAGAGGTTTGGGAATGCTTATACAGTATATTAACACCCTGTCCCCCTTGCTGTGAGCTGCCTATTTGTCCCTCCATGGCTCTTAGGGCACTCTGGCTGCCGTTATAGAGGATAACAACACCTCACGAGTTTAAATACACTGCGCATGCGCATTAGTATGCATAGCGTGAATGTGGAAGTAAAGCCCATTATCATGCGACTCACGCTGACATGCGGAAGTATCTATCCCTCTCCTGCAGCCCCGATTGAACACAGCTGTTCTCCTTCTCCTTTGCGCGAAATCTTCCCTTTTTAAACAGCCTCCTGCCCTAGCCTCCTCACCACTCCAAGTTTAAGTCTCTGGACAAACACGTAGTAGTGGGAGCGCTAGGCAGGACCCCTGGACGATTCTCCAATCGGAGTACACGTAATTATGCTACCATACACTGCTGTTGTTATGTCATTGGTATATCTTCACCTCTGAGCCATTTTTCAGTGAGCTGGCTACTGGACTCTGTATTTGATATACATTAAGCTGTGTTTATTATACACACCCTATGTGACATACTGACTGCCTATTGTGATCCTCAGAGCTTGAGAGTATCACTAACCAACAGACTATCACTATATTTGTGGGTATTGATTGCAACTTGCCCTTACAAGCTTTATATTGATTCTTGATGTGGAAGATTTATTTACTGGGCAATTAGTCAATGTATATGCGGAGTTCTTTACACACATGTATTCTAGGACCTTGGAATCTGTTACTTTGCATTTTCTGACTTTGGGCTATTCAAGCTATACTAGCCAGAGAATTATTCTACTGTGGATTTAGGTGATTCCTTTATTGCTCACACCAGGTATTGGTGACTAAAGTGTTAGTTCACCTTTCCCACACACATCAGTGTTTTTTTGGGTAGCACCCGTGTCAGTGGTCCTTGCCATTTTTTTAATATTCTGCACTGTTTGTTAATGTTCTTTGTGTCAATTAATAAAATGTTATTTTGATTACGGTATACCTGAGTGCTCCTAAGCGGATTTCTTTTTTCTTCCTGTTGTACCATAATTACTGGCCCGTGAGCACCGCCGGTTACGGCAATTATTCTGTTATATACTGGTTTATGGTGACCACTTATACCATTAGAGTGAATGCAAGGTTATCCCCTTTTTCCTTGTATATATATATTTATATGTGTATATATATATATTTATATGTGTATATATATATATATATATATATTTATTTATTTATATATGTATATATAGGTGCCCAGAAGAAGTCTAAACTCAGACGAAACTTGTAGGGTTAGGGTCTCTCAGTAGATCTCCCTATTTTCTGTTATATTTAGGATTTTTACTGTCTTTCTATTTGCTGCAAAGTCTTATTTAAAGGCTATTGGGACTGTTCTATCAATTTCGGAATTGAGCCCTGTGGCTAATCTCACCGAGTGAACGGATCCAGCTGTATCCCCGTTTAGGGGAGTGACGCCACCATCAGAGGACCTGCGCAACCGCTGATTACATCTGAGCAGTGCAGCTCCTGCGTCCGAGCACACAGACAGAGTAAGCGGTTCCTGAGAGTATCAGCCCCTTTGATGCAGCGATCTGAAAGCATTTTACTGATATGCCTGTTATTTCTGCTACATTGTAAGTAGTCTCTGTTGCTTGCGCAATAATTTTATACATAAACGTACTTCACCATATTGGTATCTTTTTCATCTGTAGGTACATCTCGTTGTGGAATTTGAATATAGGACTTGTTCACATATTAATCCTTCAGGTGTTGTATATCCATGCACCCGTGTCTCTGATTTGCGCCTGTTGTGTTTTTTTGTACTTTGTATTTTCTTTGGGGTGGTGTACACCCATTACATTGTGGCAGCACTCATAGACATCATTGCAACACTATTTTAAATCAGTGACGTTCTGATTGGAAGAGAAATTCATTTACTGTAATAGTGCAGATCGCACTGATATTCCCATTGATTTAGAGCAGGAGTGGCCAACACTAGTCCCCAAGGGCCACCAACAGGCCACATATTGGGGTTGGCTCAATCAGTCCCCTCTTTAGAGGTGGCTCAATTAGTTCCTGCTTCAGCACAAGTGGTACAGTCTTTGACTGAGTCACTGATTGAGCCACCTGTGCTGAAGCAGGGATATCCTTTAAACCTGACGTGTTGGTGCCCCTTGAGAACTGTAGTTTGCCACCCCTGACTTACAGTAGATAAAAGTTTCTATGCCAAGTTCCGAATGATCACAGCTTAATGAATAACCTTCTTAGTATCAAAAGACAGAAATAATAAGTAGCATTCCATAATACTTCTGATTCAATGTCTGTTGAGTTAATAACAGCATTTTAAACAGTAGCATATTCTTCCACAATATACTGTAAACATACGGTAGTTTAATTTATATAATACTTCTATTTCTCTAAATTCATATCCTGTGGTTTGACTATATAATTACGTTAAGTTTTAGAAGCACTTAGTCATTTTGTATGACTGGAATTAAATTGCGGTTGTTCCTAATTGTTTGTGCCTGCCACATAATGCACAGCTTATTTATTTTTAAACACACGGTTTTTAGCATGCAAGACATACTAGTGCAGACACTGAAGCACGTGTGTGCTTAACCGGACAGGAGATGAGAATATTCCTCGTCTGCAATGAATTACTCTAAAAATATTAAAATGAAAAAACATTTTTTTCTTATGTTAAGTATAAAACCTTTGCTGGTTTAATCATTTTATTGATTTTCTATTCGATTTTGAAATTTCCTATATGCAAAGAAAATTCAATTGAAACAGATAAATGTGGGATATAATATTAGATAGGCAACAAACGTCAGTGCTACAACTAATATGACAAATTATATAGTTAAATACTTATCTGTTTTTCTTTTTATAAGTGAAGGTAATTTCATGAAATTCTTTGGCCAAAGCCTTTTAGCTTGCAAACCACGCCAAGCTATCCCCTCTTTTGCAAGTCCCAACATTACATGGGCTTTGTGTTTGTACATTTCTAATTATATTAATTAGAGTCTGAGACAGTAATGAAAGGGGAGGATGTTCCACTTCCATTTGGATCATCAGGCTGCTGACCCAGCCACATCATCGCTACCGAAGTGATAACACAGTTATCACAGTATGTGCCCAGGACATACTTGAAAACGAGAGGTATCTCTCAATATATTACTTCCTGGTAAAACATTTTTATAAATAAAACACAGTTGCGATTCTGGAAGGCCGATGGCACTTGGGGGCTGATGGATAGAAATGTGTGTCATTTTCACAAAAGTTAGTGAAGGTGACATTTGCCAAGTCTCCGCTGACATTTGGCAGCAGAGGGACCCTCAGCCGCAGCAACGCTGGATGCTCAGCCACCGGCGTCATAGGGATAAGTTAATTTAAGAGTTCATTTAGCGGTTAGGGTAACGGGTTAAGGATAGGAGCAAATGTTTTAGGGTAGGGGATTGTAGATAGATTTTTGGGATTCAAAGTTAAGTTTCACTGAAGAAGCCATTTAAAGGATTAATTTTGAATGCTCTGTGAAAATGCTGAGACAGGGATTATTCACACCAGAGTGAGATACATTTGGGTCTGGTACCCAGGCAGCAGATTTACGACCTTCAATAATGATTATTATACTGTATGCTTTGTGTTTTGTTATAACAAATGTTTCCCCATAATAACAAGATATGAAATTGTAGTTAGAAAAAGTTGTGCAGGAGGAATATTATCTCAGATCATATTAGAAACACCTTGCCTGTACTTACTGAAGTTTGGGATTGAAAAATTGTCTCAAAAATACATTTATTGGAACTGCAAAACCTGTGTCGGAATCTGTATTTACATACAATTAGGATCTTAAGGTATTTTTATTGCTTACAAACAGCATTGAAACTGAAGAGCAGGAAAAGATCTTCATATATTTTCTGAGATTAAGGTAAGAGGTTCAGGGTAAAGGTTTTTAGGGTAGGGGATTAGGATAAGGGCTTAAGGTTTTCAGGGTGGGTGATAGTATTACTATTATGGGTTAAGATTAGGGTTTTTTAGGATAATGGGTACATTTAGGGATTTATCTTGGCGGCGAAGTGGCCGGCAGCGAGTGGTCCCGGCAGTCAGTATCGGCTCAACGTCAGAGATTTGGTCATGGCAAAATAGCCACGACTAAATGTCCTAGACTGCCTGGGAGATATGCTAATGAGATATGCAAACTAATATTTAAATGACTCGCACCCCCAACTTCCTAAAATTATTTCCATAATAGCTATGACAAGCCTACGGCTTTGGTCCCGCTTGCTACTGCAGCGCCCGCTGTGGCGGACGCTGCATGGACGAGAGCCCTCCCTTCAATGGCGTCGGGCCTGCTGCGAGGGGGGGCCGCAGCGCTGTGGCGAGAGTTTCTATTGAGAGCAGGACTCGTGATGGAGCGCTAGGCCACGCCCCCCGGCGGTTCAGCCAATGAGGGCGAACCTGCTGGGTTATGTCATGGCCACGCCCCCGTCACGTGGGTGCTTGTGCAGCGGAGGCACTGGGACCTTAGCCTAAGGCATCTTGTGAGGAAGGGATAATGCAGTCAGGCCTAACTGAATAGAACCCACAACCTCTGCTATTCTGGGCAGCAGCTCTACTAGTGTGAACTAAACTAGCTGCTGGGTAGCACCACCATGATAGCATACTTTTGAGCACTACTGCACACACCTGTAATTTATTCAGATATTGGAATATCTCCCAGGTATCTCAGGTGTGTTCCTTTTTTTGCACAAGGAACATTGAACTCACAACTAGGAAGTTGTCTGCTTTTAAAGGAAGCCAGGGAGACGGGGCTACAGGTATGAGCAGTTGGAAGTAGAGCTAAAAAGTATGCTGTGACAGTTGTGCTACCCAACATCTGGTTTAGCTCACACTAATATTGCTGCTATCCAGAAGAGCAGAGGTAAAGCCACAAGTACCCCCTTTCCTCACATGGATCCTTAGGTGTGTCAATATATTGGAAGCCTTATGGAGATCCTTTTAGGATGTGTGGGGTGAGAGTCACTTAAATATACTTTGCATATATCATTAACGTATCTCCAAGGTATCTAAAGTGTGCTCCTTTTTGAGCACAGGTATCTCTCCATATGTTATTTGGAGGGAATTTTAAGGGAATATACTCTGCTAAAACAGAGTCTGGGACTCTGCTAAAACAGATTTTGTTCCCTCCCTTCAGGAAACCCCCATATTTCAGGGTTCGGATGCCACAAACATATTTGAATTTTCAGTGAAAAAAATATAATAAATGAATGTGCCTCCCTTAGGTTAATGAGCAGAAATTCACAGCTGAAAGGAACTTGTAAAGTTGTGGCAGATTTGAATTGTATTGTATTGTATTGTATGTCTTTATTTATATAGCGCCATTAGTGTACATAGCGCTTCACAGTAGTAATACATGTGGTAATCAAATAAATAACAGATAATATAAATAACAGATCATGGGAATAAGTGCTTTAGACATAAAAGTAACATTTCGGAAGAGGAGTCCCTGCCCCGAGGAGCTTACAGTCTAATTGGTAGGTAGGGAGAACGTACAGAGACAGTAGGAGGGAGTTCTGGTAAGTGCGTCTGCAGGGGGCCAAGCTTTATGTATCATGTGTTCAGAATGTTCACAGTGCTATTCGTATGCTTCTTTAAGCAAGTGTGTCTTAAGGTGGGTCTTAAAGGTGGATAGAGAGGGTGCTAGTCGGGTACTGAGGGGAAGGGCATTCCAGAGGTGTGGGGCAGTCAGTGAAAAAGGTTTAAGGCGGGAGAGGGCTTTAGATACAAAGGGGGTAGAAAGAAGACATCCTTGAGAAGAACGCAAGAGTCTGGATGGTGCGTACCGAGAAATTAGGGATGAGATGTAAGGAGGGGCAGAAGAATGTAAAGCTTTAAAAGTGAGGAGAAGAATGGAGTGTGAGATGCAGGATTTGATCGGAAGCCAGGAGAGGGATTTCATGAGGGGAGATGCTGAGACAGATCTAGGAAAGAGTAGAGTGATTCTGGCAGCAGCATTTAGGATAGATTGTAGGGGAGACAGGTGAGAGGCAGGAAGGCCGGACAGCAGGAGGTTACAGTAATCAAGACGGGAGAGAATGAGGGCCTGAGTCAGAGTTTTAGCAGTCGAACAACAGAGGAAAGGGCGTATCTTTGTTATATTGTGGAGGAAAAAGCGACAAGTTTTAGAAATGTTTTGAATGTGAGGGGCGAATGTGAGAGAGGAGTCGAATGTGACCCCTAGGCAGCGTGCTTGGGCTACTGGGTGAATGATTGTAGTTCCAACAGTAATGTGGAAGGAGGTAGTAGGGCCAGGTTTGGGAGGAAGTATGAGGAGCTCTGTTTTAGCCATGTTGAGTTTAAGGCATCGGAGGGCCATCTAGGATGATATAGCAGAGAGACATTCAGAAACTTTGGTTTGTACAGCAGGTGTAAGGTCAGGTGTTGAAAAGTATATTTGTGTGTCGTCAGCATAGAGGCGATAATTAAACCCAAAATATGTTATTAGGTCACCTAGAGAGAGTGTGTATAGAGAAAAGAGAAGAGGTCCCAGGACAGAGCCCTGGGGTACCCCCACAGAGAGATCAATAGAGGAGGAGGAGGTGTTAGCAGAAGAGACACTAAAAGTACGATGGGAGAGGTAGGATGAGATCCAGGATAGAGCTTTGTTCCGAATACCTAGAGTATGGAGAATGTGGAGGA
Source organism: Ascaphus truei (assembly GCF_040206685.1). NCBI lineage: Eukaryota > Metazoa > Chordata > Amphibia > Anura > Ascaphidae > Ascaphus > Ascaphus truei. The sequence goes on from NC_134485.1 coordinate 392,074,855, forward strand.
GAAGAGGGTGGTCCACGGTGTCAAATGCTGCAGAGAGGTCGAGTAATATGAGCAGAGTGTAATGACCTCTGTCTTTGGCAGCATGGAGGTCGTCAGTTATTTTAGTGAGGGCTGTTTCGGTGGAGTGAGCAGTGCGGAAGCCAGATTGTAGAGGGTCTAGGAGAGAATAGGTGTTGAGAAAATGGAGCAAGCGAGAGAATACAAGACGTTCAAGTAGTTTAGAGGCAAAAGGCAGGAGGGAGACAAGTCGATAGTTAGAAAGACAGGTAGAGTCAAGCTTGCTGTTTTTGAGTAATGCTATGACTATTGCATGTTTGAAGGAGGATGGAAAGGTTCCAGAGCAGAGGGAGGAGTTAAAAATGTGTGTAAGCGTAGGGATTATAGTAGGAGCTAGAGGTTTTAGGAGATGGGAGGGAATGGGGTCAAGAGGGCAAGTGGTAGAGGGAGAAGAGGCGATCAACAGCGACACATCCTCCTCTGAGACAGTGGAAAAAGAGTCAAGGAAGGCAGGAGGAGAGTTAGGAAGAGGTGTAGGATGGGAGGAAGAAACAGAGGGGATGTTCTGCCGTATGGATTCCACCTTTTCCTTAAAATAGTCAGCAAATTGTTATGCTTCTATCTTTTGTATATACCACTCTGCCTCATAAATCTATTTTTCATTTTTGGTTTATAACTGTTTGCATTTGTCTTGAGTGCTACAGGTTTCTTTATATGTATACAGTATATGTAGCAAGACTTCCTGTTTTTGGTGCCACAGAACATGCTTAATTCTGAGGCACCACCCCAAGCAGCTCTGCAGATAAAAAGCAGTCTCTGGTCTGTCCAACCCGCTAGAGGATGTTGATGCCTGAAAATGGGTCTCTACATCAGCGGTGTACAAATTGGGGGGCGCGCCCCCCAGAGGGGTGCAAGATTTGCTAGGGGGGCACGGTGGCTACAGAGGCCCTGCACCCCTCACCAAGGCATTTAAATTAAATGCCAGGCCTCTGAGACACCCCTTACCTGCTGCCAGCTGGGTCTTTGGTGACGCATTGCCATGGCAACACATCGTCAAATGATACCGTGGGGGTCTTGAGACGTGACGCATCGCCATGACAACATGCGTCAAATGACGCTGCAGTGTCACGTGACGTCACAAGACCCGATTATACTATGATTTTATACACTGGACAGGCTGAATTAAGGTACAAATAATTTCTTTTCCTCCTTCTTTACATTGAAACATGCACTACAGTAAGTAAAGAAATAAGAAATACAGACACTCTCTCTTTCACAGCCACCATTCTTAAAGAGATTGAATTCTTGCCAAAAGATAATGCATATAATTCGGGGAGAAATTAAATCCACCGAGGCACAAAATGTTTCCAAAAGATTTGTGGCAAATTGTGGACACAAAATTCCCCCAAAAAGCCAGCAACAAATTTCTTAGACACATTTGCTCAGCCATATCATGTTCTTTTGCAAATGCTGGTGAAAGTTGGCAAGTTTTGAACATATTTTCAAAAAAATATAAAGAAAATAGAGAAATATGAATGTCTGAATCTGTGAATCCCCAAATATCCTATGGTCAAATGTTTTGTGGCTTCTCTAATTGCTTAAAAAATGAAAGAGCCATTTCCAAAGTTAACTAGGTCACCTTCGCACGTCTAGTCCTCAACTCAATTTAGCAGCATCTATTGAAGTTGTATTGAAGCAAGACACTCCTACATAAAACATTGTTGAATGTTTTTTTTAAGGGGGAGGAGATTAAGCAAGATGTGGGACCTGTAACATAGGCAAATTAACTCATGAGCTTCTTATGTTTATTTGTTTTTTCTAAGATGTCTTTAAAATCTTTGTAAACTCGGGCATATGTTTACATTTAATTTCCTAAAAAGACTGGCAAAGAAAAGAAATGGAAGTATAGATCAAAGAAGGGAGTGAGGATAGAAAAAAAAGCTGTGTGTGCTGTGCACGCGCATAGTAAGTGAAACTTCTTTGACTTTTGTCACAGAAATTGACTTACAACGCGCGTGCTCGGCACACATGTGTCAGTCAGTGTATGTGTCAGTGTGTCAGTCAGTGAGTATGTATGTGTGTCAGTCCGTGAGTATGCATGTGTGTCAGTCAGAGAGTATGTATGTGTGTTTGTTTGTGTGTGTGTCAGTCAGTGTATGTATCTGTGCCGGTCAGTGTATGTATCTGTACCGTTCAGTGTGTGTAAGTGTGTCGGTCAGTGTGTGTATTTGTGTCAGTCAGTGTGTGCATGTGTGTCAGTGTGTGCATGTGTGTCAGTCAATGTGTGTGTGTGTGTCAGTCAATGTGTGTGTGTGTCAGTCAGTCAATGTGTGTGTGTGTGTGTGTGTGTGTCAGTCAGTGTGTGTGTGTGTGTGTGTCAGTCAGTGTGTGTGTGTGTGTCAGTCAGTGTGTGTGTCTGTCAGTCAATGTGTGTGTGTGTGTGTCAGTGTATGTCTCTCTCTCTCTGTGTTGTGTGAATGTCTCTCTGTGTCGGTCAGTGTGTGTATGTGTGTCAGTCAGTGTGTATGTGTGTCAGTCAGTGTGTGTATGTGTTTCAGTCAGTGAGTGTATGTGTGTCAGTCAGTGTGCGTGCGTATGTGTGTCAGTCAGTGTGCGTGTGTATGTGTGACAGTCAGTGTGCGTGCGCGTGCGTCAAAGTGTGCATGCGTCAGTGTGTGTATGTGTTTATTGGCAGCAGTACCAGCATCATGAATGTTGAGCGGGTGGGGGAGCTCACAGTGGGGGGGAAGGAATAGGCACATCATTCAGGGGCGGTGTTCGGTACATCACTGGGGTGTGCGTGCGTCAGTGTGTGTCAGAGTGTGCGCGTGCGTGCGAGATATCTCCTGCTGCCTAAAGCCATACTTGTACCAAAGTTTCTTTGTGAAGCACAGGCCTGCAGCACACACACACAGACTACCTCATGAGCTGCAACGGGTGTTCCGGCACCCCTAACATATTGGCCAGTACTCCCACTGGGAGGCCTGACAGTGATAGACGCTATAACTCAGTTGCGAAGCGATCCTATTTTACTGTACCATTTAAATGTGTAATCGTGTATTAGGAGATCCTGCGGTTAAGGATTATAGCGTCAGGTTGAATAAAACGTATATAGTACGTCCAAAAATAAAGTCTGTTATAATTCAATACGGTTGTATTGTGTACAGTTGCTCCGGCCCCATGCCACGTGTATTGTACACTATATAATATATATATAAATCTATAGATAGATAAATATATCTATATCTACATCTATAGATCATAGGATACAGGTCCCCACCTCAGCGACAGACCCTACAGTCTGAGGGAAAGAGGGGTTACAAGTATGTGCTACAAATTGATTACACAAGATTTTATACATTTCCCTTAATACTGTATATAAACCAATTGAAAAGCTAGTAGTATAGCTAAATATAAACTAAAACACCATGTATGGACAGCTGAGATGGAGCTTGAGCATTTTTGACTCACACAGACCTGTCAGCGTTTGTGAGTGCGATCATTTCAGATTAATTTTATTTTATTAAATTGTCCTCACTTTAATACGCTAGGAGTGTGCACTTTTTCTCTCTCTTCCCCACACACCCGCATTTCCCTTAATATGCCTTATCCAGAATATTATGATTTAAGGATGGAATTGAAGCATTGGAATTGGAAGCTTGGTGATCCAATTGATTAGTTCAACAGTCTGCTATGATACTGTAAAGTGATAAGGACCTAAAATATTTTTCCAAACAATGAATTGCTGCAAATATTATTCCCGCAAATTTTGTATGATCGGAGATGTAATGCACAATGAATAGAAAAGTAGAGAGGAAAGCATAATTATCACAAGAAAGTCTGAGTTTGTAAATTTTGTAGCCTCACTTTCCTTTTTTCAAGGAAATTAATTTCAGCAATTATGTATTCTTGTAAACTCTAATTGGAATTGTGTTTGGTCCTGTCAGGATCATTACTCTGTCATAGCCTTTACATTCTCCAGTTCTCTCTTTGGCTCTGTTCCCTATTTGGTGACTATCAAGAGATTGGATTCAGTCAACGTAGCCAAAAAGCACTTAACGAAGCAAAAGACAGATTCACACACTCTTCTGTATTCTGTAGACAAAAAACAGAACCTTATAACAGTATTTTCAGTGGATCAGTTTTTGTATTTGTGAACAGCTGTATGTTTTTTTTTTTAAGGAGATTAAACTTTATTTTAACATACACTAATACTATGTATGAGGTTACTCACTAAGTAGTACAGTACTTGCAGGTATCTCTGAAACTTCTGTTCACTAATTTGTACACAAATGAGTATGATACAGTACTGTATTTAATGACGTGAATGAACCCGATTGCCATTTATTTGGCTCTTTAAAAAGTTACAATGATTGTGTAACGGGTTTTCCCCCACCCAATCTCACATTGGCCCGTGTGGTCTAACCAGTCCCCATTACATGTTCGTGTCTGGTGGTGCACCTGTAGGCAACAGAGCTCCTGAGTCTCCCGCTTGATGGTATTAGGGGATGTCATCCAGACAGGCAACTGAGGTAGTGTGTGCGAGTCCAAATTACATCATGTGCAGCGCCTCCACCTCATCAGGATCTATGCTTCCGCAGGGAGATGGTCCTGGTGAGGAACTCCTTCTCAGTGGTGACTGCCACTGTTGAGTAATCTCACACTCACACAGTGGGGTTTTCATTAACAAGGTCATCTTTATTGTAGATTGGGATGTAGCAGACTGCCCCATGCAGCTGCCGGCTCTAGCCGCACATCTCTTCGTGCTGTCACTTTGCCAGGTACGCCCTCCCGTATTGAAGTGGGATTCCCTCTTCTCTTTGAGAAATCACCCCTGTGCCAGGTCCCTGGACACAGAGTGGCTTAGACAGACTAGATTGGTCAACCTGGACCGCTAGTTACGGCACTAGGGTCACAAAAGTGTTCCTACAAACCCTTATGCAGGAGCCTACACACTACCAACTACTTCTCACAACACTAACTAACAGTGTTGTGCCTTATATACTTCAGGAGGCAGGCGCATCTCTGACATCACTGTCCAGGGACTCAGAGCATACAGCCACTCCCCTCCATACATAGGGCACCTCACCAGGGTGTGAGGGAAAACCTCCATAACTACTGCTGGCATACCTGTACTTATCAGGACTTACTGCCAACAGAGAGGAAAGTAGTATACCATTATTATGCATGGCTATAATTGTATTTTCAGTGACATCATTCAATATTTTAAGTAAAAGACCCTAACATTTGACTGATTCATTTTTTTACAGTAAGTGACAGTTGGTCAGCGGCCTTGTCATAATAACATGTATCAGTTATCTAATTAAAATGTAACCCAGCTAATAATACTTGCAAATGTGACCTTCATTTTTGCATGAGTTGCTTGCTGATGTTCAGCAAAATGTCAAAAATAGCTTTAAGACAGATGTTTCATTATGTTTAATGACACAACTAAATACAATATTTGCTTTTATTTTGAAACACCAAATAAACCTATCATTTATGTTGTTGAAATTTGTACTGACACTAGTTTAGGAAGTTTGATAGCTAACATTGGTTAAACCACTGAAATGCAGTGAGATTTTGAAACTAGACCATAATATGACTTTAAAGAACAATTTTCTTAAACATATCTATATCAATATATCTCCCCCCCAAGGTGGGAAGCAGGCGTCTTCTTTAGCTGAACCTTGATGATTTCACCTCTGTGAACTCCCTGGTCCCTAAGATGCATACTGTACCTCTAAAAGTGCTGCCGGTTTCTCAATCCTGTTTAAAGGTCCCATATCAAGTCAATAGGAAGCTGCAAAAGATGATGATGCAGCTTCCTATTGGCCTGTGGAATGCAGGACCTTTAAACATCCATATTGTGTACCCAGCCAGAGTTACCAGTAGCAGCCCCTTTTAGAGTTATGAATCTCGGGAAGCAGAGGGTCCCTAGAGCTGAAATTAACATGGTTCCGCTCTAGGGACTTGTCCCCTCCTTTTTTACATAGATGTGAAGCACGGGGTCCACGCAGCTGATCTACGTTCATTCAGTTACGGGACCCCCTGGCCCCCGAGATATATACTGGGAAAGATGTCTCTGGTTACTTCCTGATATTTGGATATCCCTGTTGTGGCTTTCTAGTGAACCACCATTTTGTTTTCTCTGACGGAGATGCAAAAACGAGCAGCATAAACTGTTCTACAGATATACTGTAGCAAGACTTACTTTTTTTGTGGCTGAGGGAAGGACAGCAAGTTTTACAGCCCGGAAGAATTCATGCTGTGGGGTTTCACTATATTGTAGGGAGAAAATACTGATACTCACTGTAGCCCTTGTACCCCCTGGGTACTGAAACTATCTGTGCTGCTGTCACCTGTTTGGCTAACAAGAGGCCTGAGCCTCGCCACTGGGAGCGTGGGGTATATTTATCGCCTGGGTGCAGCGCCTCCACCGGCGAGGGATCCCAACGTGGCAGGAGAAGCCCCTCACCGGAACCAATATACCCCTCTGTAAATACACACCAGTATATAATAACAGTATTTACTATACACAGATTATGCAACATCCACATAACACAGCCCCGCAAGGTTATACCCCACAATATCAACCCCCGATGGTAACCCCCAAATTACCAGAGTGCCAGGGCACTTAACTCCTGAGTGTCCACCATCTATTCCCTCCCCCAAAGAGTGTGTGTGGGATAGCACGCTTCCTGATGTGTTGGGGCCTGTTGGTGCACATGTTAATACCTCCCTGGTCTATTGTGCATAAAATTGCCTTTTAGTACTTCACTATTGTGGCTTGTATTCATTCTCTTTAGGATTACAAGAAGTTGAAACTTTGTTACTATTTTGGACATCTTCTGTTTATTGGTTATATTATTTACTAGCTGATATACCCGGCGTTGCCCGGGATGTAATGTTGTCACTCCCCCTCTCTCCACTCCCTTCCTCTCTCTCCCCCTCTTCACAGCTCTGTCCCCCCCCCCGTTCACATCTCCGATTTCCACCCCCTCCTTCAGCGCATCGTTTCCCGGTGTGAAGCAGGTGAAGGTAAGGCTTTTGTGACGGGCATTTTGTCCTAGTAATGGGGGTGCATAGTGGAGGTGGTAAGCGGGGTGCACAGCGGAGGTGGTGAGCCTGATGAATTGTTGACAAAGCAATTGTGGTGCACAGCGGAGGCGGAGAGTATGATGAATTGTAGGAGGGGTAAGCGGGAAATAGGGGAGTGGGCGAGAATGGGCATTTTGACACAGTAATCGTGGTGCATAGCGGAGGCGGTGAGCGTGCTTATTACTGGGCCATTGGACATTAAGCAAGGATCGGTGTATATAGAAGGGGCGGCGAGAGGGTGGTTATTTTTCAGCGATTTGTGAGGGCTGTTGAGCGTAGGCGCGGTGGGGTGTAGTCGGTGGGGTGTAGTCGGTATTCGCTGCAAAGCGGAGATGGTGAGCGTGATGTTTTCGGCCATATTTTGTAGGGGTAAGCGGGGACATAGAGGAGCGGATGGGAAGGTGGAGTGCAAAGCGGTGGCGTGATAGCGGAGCGGCCAGAAAGGCGGCCATTAAGAGACAGTAAGCGAGGAGCGGCTGTATATAGTGGTGCCGGCGAGAGGAGCCGGGGTGGGGTGTAGTTGGCCATTTGTCAGACCTACTGAGCAGAGGCGCGGTGGGGTCTTCACAGTGGAGGTCGTGATTTGTGAGGGGTGTACAGCGGTGGCGTGGACAGGTAAGAGGGGGGGTGGACAGCAGAGGTGGTTATATTGATGTTGTGTGATGTTCAAGGAGGTAGAGAGGTGGAGAGAGGGTTTGAAAGTGAGATGTGCGAGGATTGAGGAAGTGGAGTGATAGTAAAGGGCACAGGGAGAGAGAGAGGGTTGGAAAGTGGGTTAGACTTACCAAGGTCGGTGGGTGAGTCCGCAGGGGTGATCCCAGTGGGGTAGGGTGAGTCCGCAGGGAGTGAGTGTCAGAGGCTATGCTGAGGGATCAGTTTAGGCTTCAGAGTCCCGGGTGACAGTCTCAGGGGGTATGGTGAGTCTGCAGGGGTGAGAGTCTGTGGCAGTATTTGTGTTTGTGTATGTCACAGTGGAGTAGGTGTGTCCATGATGTCAGCATACCTCGTGGCCAAGGAGAGGCGTGGGGGGGGGGGCGGTCCATGGGTGGGCGGACCGACGGACCAATGAGATTCCCCACATCTACTAACAATCAAACACTTTTGAGTTTTATATATATAGATTATTTATTGGTCAACCTATTTGCGCCCTTTATTCAATTTTATATATATATATATACATATATATAATTTTTGTATCATAATGTATTGTGATTATAGAACAGTTTCACATACTGTATTATAGACTGTTTGTGCCGCTTTTTACAACAGTATTCATCCAATAGAAGAAGAAAAAACACAAAAGCAAAAATTGCATTTGACTAAATTAGAAAATAGAAAAATATGTATGTGTAACATGCTCAGAGGAGTTCACCAATGTATTTATTTTAATGGGTATCATAAAATTCTGCATAAGTATTTCCCCTGTTTTTAGCATCATAAATATTTCAGGCAGAAGATCGATTCTCAACATGTGTGTCACACTTTATTGGCTTATTTGCTTTGATATTTATTGGCAGTGATAATGCAAACCAGAATAGAATAATTTGAAATGGTATATTGCAGCAGTAAAGTTAAAGCACTCGGCTAATACGGCACCTTAATTAACAAATTTAAAATATGCTTCACACTTTATACCATAGTATATACAACATACATATGTTGTATATATTTTTATTTTGAACCTAATAGCCTGATTTGCCACCCATAAAAACATTCTTTCCCAACAAAATATTTATTATATCGCTTAATAATATTTCTGTGGTGAATGGTAAAAAATAAAACATGTCAGTGTTTTGTAGATGTGCCGTGTCAATAACAAAAAAAAATGGCTACCAAAACTCAGTGCCAGCAATAGAAATGTGCAATTAATGCAGTATGCTCATATATTCACAACTGACAAAAGAAGGTGTGAATATACAGTACTACATTTGTAAAGAAAATCACCATGTGCCCTGTCTTGCTCAGTATCAAAGGATTGTGTGGGCTCTCTGCAACCTTTGCCAGTCTCCTCAACACTATTCGCGAAGCTGGAGAAATTTGCACACACTTCACCTTGGTGCTAATTTCTAAATATATTTGATAAGCATACTCAAAGTAATATAAAACGGGTCCAAAGTCTTGCAACATATTACTGGATTGATTTTTTTATTCTTTTTTTAGTTTAAATTTTTTTTTTTTTTAAGGTCTGCACAATAATTTTTTGAACACTGCCGTTTTGAAACAATGTATACATACTTTCATACTTTCAATTAAATATAAAGCAGGAATGGATATTATTTAATGGTTATCCCCACCTTTGGTCTCTCTCCAACAGTATATGTAAGAGGGCCCATCACAAGAATAGAGAAATCACTTTACCAGTTCGCATTGGTCAACACCCAGGGAGATCACACAATAACGAGGGGGGGGAGCAAAATAATAGAACATCTTCTCCAAGTTCCAGCTTATCGTGTCTATCAGCTAAACAATGTAAAAATAACAACCAATAATATGGGACTGAAACATATGCATTTGATCACTGAAGGAACTGCATCTATGGAGTCAAGGAATACATCATAGTTTATTTTTCAGGGAAGCTTGTGACAAACAACATGCATTCTTACTGGACTTTCAAATATTAAAATAGCAGACGTGTGACTACAGAGCTCAACAAGGTTAATGTGTTTGGCAATTGTTGCCACACAGATGCAGGTTATATCTATTATTGAATTACACTTTAGTGTAGGTCAGAAGAAAATGCGGCATGTTCCATTAATACATATTAATATTGTAGTCAGCATCAGCTTATTCATGTTCTGAAGACAAAAATGCAATTAACCCAAGTTCACAATACTGTATCTTTCACAATCCATAGCCATAGGCAAAATGGGTTTATAGTGCAATTACAAGATTAGTCTATGTTTGTTTATAAGAATATATTCAGCTAAGCATTTAATAAAAAATGGAAATAATCTAAAGCATGAGTTAAAAATGTTTTCGCATTTCTTCCGGTCTGCTGAATTTAAATTTATTTTCCTGTTACAAATCAGTTGCTGGAAAAATGTGCAGCATGATTATAAAATATAATTCTTCCTCAGTTGTTTGCACTTTAGCTTCATTAGATAAAGAAGCGAAGTATACTGGGATGGAAAAGAAGAATATAAAAGAGTGAGATATTTGATTTATAAGCAATTTGATGACTAAAATTAGTGGCGTCTGCCGGTAAGTCATTTTAAGTGAGGAGATGCAATTCCTAGTCAATTATCTATGTTTCCTTTGATTCTAATGTCTCATTTGCCTAGTTTCCATGTGCAAGAAAACTGCTATTACACTGATGAATGTGTTTTTAACTTGGGCTGTAAGAACAGAATTTTGCTTTTCTTACAATAATGTGGGACATCTATCAAAAAAATAACACAGATTTAACAAGTTTACAGAAATATATCACGTTCGCATGTGTATTTTAGAGCAGGTACTTACTTTAATTTATTAAATGTGTCAAATACCGGCAAGGTTAGGATGCCCAACTGACATACTATTATATTATTGCTATTTATAAGAAAACCACCTTAGATTCATAGTCAAGGTTGTTGTCTTATTACTAAAAGGAAAAGGACAGCTCACAGAAAGCATAAATATAGAGAAAAGGACAGATCACGGAAGCATTGTTATAGAGAAATAAGTAATAAAGTAATTGTGTTGTATTTGTATTCAGTAGTACTGTTGAATGCCTTGTATTATATTGCTTGCTTAATTTTCTTATCTCCTATTCTCTCCTAGATCCTCTACAATCTGCCTTCCACACTTGCAGGAGTGAGGGTAGGGGTGGCTGAATATATCTGCATAGGGATGATACCCAAAGCCAAAAGTCTTGATGAGGTCACCATGTGAAAGTGTGTAGAGAGAGAAAAGGAGAGGTCCCAGAACAGAGCCCTAACAGAAGACGAAGACATGTCAGCAACAGATACACTACTCTAATCCCTACACTCACATTCTCAACTCCTCCCTCTACTAAAGTACCTTTCCCTCCTCCTTCAAACATGCAACAGTTATACCCTCGCTCAAAAACAGCAAGCTTGATCCTACCTGTCTCTCTAATTATCTTCCTGTTTGTCTCTAAACTCCTTGAACACCTTGTATTCTCTCGCTAACTCCATTTTCGCATCTCCTATTCTCTCGCAGATCCTCTACAATCTAGCTTCCACACTGCTCACCACATACCTAAACAGCCGTCACGAAAATAACGTATTACCTCCATGCTGCCAAAGACACCTTTCATTGCACTCTGCTCATATTCCCCATCTTTTTCCAATTCACCATACTCTTGGTATTAATAACAGATCTCTATCCTGGATTTCCTCTTACATCTCTTATCCTGCCTTCAGTGTCTCATTTGCTAACACCTCCTTCCCTGTTGATCTCTCTGTGGATGTACCCGAGGGACATCTTTTCCCACTCACAAGGTGACATCATATCTCTTGGGTTCAAATATCACCTCTGTGCTGGTGACATACATTTTATTTTTCAGCCCCTGTCCTTATACCTACAGTACAGACCAAAGTCTCTGGGGAAGATCCATAGAGCTCTGTTAAATCCTTTATCATGACATTACCCCCATTTAACGTACTGCTACTTGTAACACATATCCACAAGGGTGATTATCAGTATGATGCCCTCACATTATTAATAATAATTCTTGTATAGCGCTTTACAGAGACATTTTGCAGACATGGTCCCTGCCCTGTGGAGCTTACAATCTATGTTGTTTTGGTGCCCGAGGCACAGGGAGATAAAGTGACTTGCCCAAGAGCCGACACCAGGAATTTAACCTGGTTTCCCTGCTTCAAACTCAGTGCCAGTCAGTGTCTTTACTCACTGAGCTGATCCTTCTACAGGACCGCTAACTTTTAAAGGACTTCTGGTTTACTCATATGCAAATCATATGCTAATCACTCATTAAGTTAAGTCGGTTACTTGGAACAACTGAAATGCCTATATTGCTCACATAAAATGTGAGTAAGTTTATCATATCTTCTACAATTAATACCATTCATATTACAGTATTACACTATTTTTGTTTTTCTGTTTTTTTGTTCTCTTTTTTTATACTCACCTGGATGAGAGTGCGCTTCGGACTCTTTTTGCAATCACTCATTAGCATAACATCACATATCCACTAACCTCTATTAATGTTAGCGCATGGAAATAACTAGGTCACACAAAAACTTGCCGGCACTATTAAAAAATACATTTTTCCACAGACCCTTCAGAGACCCCTAGAACTTCTCCACAGACCGCCAGGGGGTCCATGGACCACAGGTTACAAACCCCAGCTCTAGAAAGCCCTGAATGCCTACGGGAGGGGCAGCATGACTTTGTTTTCAAGGGGACGCTCCCCAGGGTGTGGAGTGTGTGGTCAAGGGTGGTGAGGGTTAGAAGGTTATTAAGTTAAAGAAGAAGTAATTCTTTTTCTAGTGACCTGGTGAAGAAGAAGTTACTTTATGATTGCAGAGTTCTAGTATTGTGGCCCACAGGGCGAGGAGGACTCTGTGGGAAGGTGGGCTGGTGACTAAGCCTGCAAAGAGAAGGAGAAGCCTGGTTGCAGGAGATCTGGGAAGAGGCCGGCTGTTGCAGACCATAATGGCTCATACGAGAGTCATGGGGCTGGAAGAATGAAATATCGGCCAGAAAGATAAGTCGATGGAGACCAGGTTAGGTGTAGCATGGGGCCCGGCAACAGTGCGGCTAGAGTGTAAGTAAAACCTGGAAGTAATGTAAAGAGGGGGTGTGGTGAACGAGCAGGAGCAAGGCTATCAGTGATACAAGCCGGACAGGAGAGCCTGGTAGCAGTATCCCTTTACCTGAAGGTTTATGGCAGGAGGAATATATAACAAAGAATTTTGTGGTGCGTACATTAGTGGTAGGTTGGATGAAGCAGGCGAGGAAGAAGCATGAGATAGTCCAATTACATAGTAGATAATAGATGACTACAGTTGGTACACTGAAAAAGACAGTGGGGGTAAAAACAGAGGTCTGTTTTTCATCATATGAGGGAGGCTTGCGGTTGTAGGATGTGGTGTTTGTGGCAGCACCACTCCGTTTCCTGATCAAGAGGTCAAAGACGGATAAGGCGGGGAAGGAGAAGTGAGGTTCGCTGTGGAGTTTGGATGGTAGCACAATCTGGCCAGTAAGGCAATTAAGGGTTTATTGCAAGTCAGATCTGCATCTGGGGGACCATCCCTAGAACATGAGGACGGTTTGACAATATCCGTGTTTCAGTTAATAAGGGTGTTTCAGGGTTGTTTGGAGAAGGTGGACATAGGTTCACAGTCCTTCCAAATTGGGGCAGCATTGGAGGCAGACAGATTGGGATTAAGAGATGAGGTGGTTAAGACGTTGGATCACATTAAAGGCTATGTTAGGCTCTGTATGGAGTGTTAACTAAATTGGGGTTTTAGTGACATTTTTTAATTTGTGCACTTCCTAGAAGCATGGATTTGTGGAGAGTCCTTCATTCACATAGTGGCAAAGAGGCCCTAGGAAAAACAGTTAGACCAGAGGGTCAACTTTATAAATGTTCATGGGTCGGCATAAGGGTATGAGATTGGAACAGTTAATACTAGATCTGCTTTGCCAGGAGAGGACCAGGGATCCTCTGGATGTATTGTTGTTACATACTGGGGAACGACCTGACTTTAATTCAATATATAGAGTTCATGCAGATCATGCATAAGGATGTGTTGCACTTTGTTGGTCCTGTTTAAGGAACCATCATTAGTTTGTTCAGAAATGGCGACAAGGGTTGTGTGGACAAGTGCTAGGGGTGTTAAGGTTGTTGAGAGATAAAGGAAAAAAGTGCATAAGGCGATGGCTACCATTTGGCGTGGAGGTGGGTGGAATGTCAGTAAAGCACGAGGATTTGGAAGTGGAGCCTATCTGATTGTATCATGAAGATTTGATCCACCTTTCTGAAATAGGAAACAGAGAGACAGAGAAAAATAAAGATGGACAGAGAGGCGGACAGAGAGGCGGACAGAGAGGCGGACAGAGAGGCGGACAGAGAGACGGACAGAGAGAGGGACATAGAGAATTAACAGTTGTATATGTATATCCACTTAAACCTTAATTCAACTAAATTAAGATGACATGCCCTTCCTCAGATTTGGTACAAGTGCTGATTTTTAACAATCCAACCATAGATTTCTAATCAGCTCCTCAGATTGTCCGTGATCTGCCTTTTTGAGACTGAGCCGTGAAAATCTGTGACCCAAAGGAACTCCTTAGTGTCTGTTTTGACTCTTAGAGGTGGACACTCTAAGGCTCATACACTCCTACAATATGTCTATAACAACATAGTATTCTCTCAGAGTACATACAGCTAACATGTATCCATGCCATTGAAGCAAAACGCGGGCTGTTGCATCACTAAGAAGTAGAAATGCAGAGACAACAAGCACTTTCGTTAATTTGGAATGTCTATGCGACATTTGCTGATTTACTCTCTAATATCACCCAGTTTGGACACAAGCACTCATAGGGATCCATTCTATACTAGGTCATATCTATACTTGATCACTGTTTCATATGTGCAGGTAGGGTTTGTCCCCAAACACGTGTAATTAACTTCTGTAACACACATTAGAGTACAACATTGGTACTGATGAGTCCTAATATCTATTCACATTGAGATGGGGACCATTGTTTAATAAATAGGAACAACCATAAAAGGCTTAGAAGAGGTTAACACCCGAGATACGTATACAAGCGTCATTGCCTTGGTTGTACCGCCCCTCTTGTCCGCGATTGGTCCAAAGAGATATACACGCCTCTATCAATGCGGTTAAGTATTCTTTGGAGTGACTGGATATCACTCCTCCTACCTTGACAAAGCGCCTTGCGGGCGTGAAACGTACGTCGGTTTTACTGACGTCACTCTCGTGACGTCATCAGGGAGCGCAGGAGTGGAGTTGCGAGGGGGAGTAAACGGAGGATTCATAGCCTATACAGGTCGTATCAATCTGCTATTTGGGGCTAACAATTATTTGTACACCCCATGCTCTATACTAATGACAACCATACACACTATACTGCACCGACACACTTTATTCGAGCAAATCCACAGTATGTACCTGGCAGATACCTGGAATGCGCCGCTCCTCACCTCTGACAAGCCCCGTTGCGTTTGCCTTCCCAGCCTGGGTTCATGCCTGGCTGACGGGCGGCTGATCTGTTAAATTATAATGATTAGGATTTAATAGGCTGCAATGCTTCGCGTGTCTACCAGATGGCATAAATTCATGAAATGTAATGCAGTATATATATATATACTGTGCAGTATTGCAGCCAGCGGGAATAAAATGCTTCAATCCCTGTCTGGAAAATAACCCAATGCACTCGGGCAGAAAACAGTCACAAACCTCAATACACCCGGGTATACCCGAATTCGTGGGACTAGCCGAGCTCGAATAAAGTGTGTCGCCAGTGTATACAGAGGCATCATACTATATCACAGCGTGACAATCTCTATATACCACACTTTGTATACTATGTGTAGGTATGGAATGAGCACATTTCCTAAGTACTGAGGTCTCAATGTATCCAGTGATATACTGTTTACAACATTGGGTAGAGATACATATATATACACACACCTTTTGAGGTATATATTCGGCGTTTGGACATCCAAATACTACCTTGATATAACACATCGTTGTACTAAGATTGATAGATCATATACCTCGATGCTCCTTACCTTCTCCCCTGTTTGCATTAGATCTGCAAATTACAGAGGTCTGAGATGTGCTGCATGGCAGCTATAGACTTATAATTTTCTCCACCCCTGTGGTTTCTTTCCCTGTTATTTTTATCCCAGATATTGGTCTGTTGTATATATGTTAAATAAAGTATTTTAACTACCATATTTGTGAGTGGGCATATAGGGGATTTCCCCCACGATTGAATATTTCCTAGCCCACTTTTGTGACTGTGAGTGCACATAGGTTGCTTTTTGGTTTTTCATACCTCCCCCTTTACCCAAAGGAACTGCCTGATCCGAGGCGGACTCAAATTCACTAAAAAAAATCTTCCCGTCTCTAGCCTTGGAATGGCAGGGTGTACTGGATAGTGCAGTGGACTTTGTGGTGGCTCAAAGGACCAGTTCAAAGTCAGTTAAAAAGCTTAAAGTTGCATCTCCCCAGATTCGATCCACCACAGCGATAATACTCGATCACCACAACGTATCAGCATGTGGCTTGCCCCGGTGCCAATAACAGGAAGTCTTGCTACATCTGTATCAGCATTAGTGAACCATAGGTTAGCACTTCAGTTGTGACATTTGATTGTGTTGTTAAATACTAATTCAACAGTGATAACATTGAGCAGAAATATAGAATATAATCAAGTATTGGTTACTTTGCAATGAGTCAAGAGGGTCAATTCAATTTCTTTTAAGAATTCCATAGATTGTTTCTTATAAATGACACATTGTACAGCAATTAGTTGGTAAATGATTACGTTTCTTAGGATTAGATAGTAAAGAGTATAATATTCTAAATAACTTTTTCTGGAATTGGTGAGATGACACAATATTTGCAAATGCTGATTACATAGAATCTTATTAGCACATTCTCCATGCAAGCAATGTATCATTACATATTGCGTATTTCTTTACATTTTAGAGATGAGTAATGCTGCAAAAACCCATATTAAATATGCTTTGAAACCACTTCTCAACATCAAGGAAGCCCAGAACTCCATTACAAATCTTCTTAAATGAAATGTTTATACACAGGAGAGAAGAACATGGGAATTAAAATATAGTTCACTTCGGGACTTTAAAACAAACAATGGCTTAAAGCAGCCATCCAAGCTACATGTATACAACAAAAAATAAACAAAGATGCCCAAAGTTACTTCTAATGTGACAAAAATACACAGTGCAATACCTATATATTCTCTTGAAAAAGGGTCATTTAGTTTAACCCTTTGGCCAAAGTGTCTTAAGCCTGCTGCCACTATCAAGGCATGACCGTTAGCAGGTCCTAACACTCCCTGAGTTAAAATTCTTATTTACCTGTATAATTACAGGAAGAATGACCAGCATTGGATCTGTCGTAACCCAGCACAATGAAATGGACCTGCCAACTTGGAAAGTGGGAAGGGGCAAGCTTAAACTTTTTTTTTTTGTACGATGTTTGAAGCAGGGGTCTCCGGAGCTGAACCACATTGATTTCAGCTCTGGGAACACATGCTTCTAAAGATAGATACCTATATAGGGGGTGCCGGCATCTCTCTGCAATTTAAAGGTCTTAGTCATGCATACCAATAGGAAGAAACAAGGGATAATGTCATGGCTTCCTGTGTGATGCGGGACATTTAAGCCACCATTTTGATATCCCCAACTTGACCTGCCTGAGCGGCTACCACTACAGAGGGAAGTACAGTATCTTTGGAAGCAGATGGACCCTCAGAGCTGAAATCAACGCGGTTCACCTCTGGAGACCGCAGGCTTCAAACCTATTTAAAAATACATGTCGCTTGCACTGCTCCTTTAAATGAAGATACTCAAATCATTACCTTTTTATTGTATTATTAAATCCTCTTCCTGCTCCACATTTTAGAGAATGTATGAGTAGAACAGTCTGTCAACTTTTAACAACTCTTTATCCCCATCTGACACTTACGGTAGCTTAGCTCGTGATATTTTATGCTAATGTTATCATTATACCATTTGAAGACTCTCTTCAAAATGTATCTCCACCCTACTTATTACTTTAGGTTTCACTGTATATCATTCTTCTAAATATAATGCCACATAACACCTTTAAAAGAAAGGTGGGCTCTTTTAATAGCTACTGTATGTACACTATAATTAAATATGCATTCTTTGATACATAGGCCCTTATTCTATAAACTGCAACAGCGCTCGTCTGTTGCTATCACACAGAAACCCCCACGCTCTATAAGTTTACAGAAAAGCCATATTTTTATTAAATAGTACTATATTTTATGTGAAAACTTACCTTTGAATATTCCTGTCAGGCAGGCGAGATTATTCAAAGGTACAGTAGTTCTATATTTTTTTTAATATAACAAATCTGCTAAAGCAAGGCTTTTGTACACACAATATGCTTTCATTTAATTTGCCGCTGTTCCCAATAAAAGTGTGTAGTCGGGCTTCAAACAGAATAAGAAATATGAAATAATATTCTGCTTTGAAGTGGTTGCTGTAACTTGAAAATTGACAGATGTGTTTTGTGTTATGTTCATTGATTAGTCAATATTGTGAAGGAAGACAGAATGGTCCAGACAAAAGATGAATAACATAATTTACCACATACTCCTGTTTTTTTCCAACAAATTACTTTTTTAAATCTAAGTAAAAAAAATGTATAGTCTGTTTCTATAGGGTTTAAAGTATTTTCAAGATAGTGATTGAAAATATATTTAAATGGATTTAATCAGTGCTTGGGATGACATGTGTTCCTCCTGGACCAAGCAATTATTAAAATTATTAATATTATCATTGTCGTTAATATTTAAAGTGCCAGCATATTCCACATTGCATAACAATGGTAAGATGAATCTTTATCCATTATAATCAGTAGGAAAAACAATGGTTGGGTGTACGACCTTGACGTAAGGCGTTGGTTTTCAACCGGGGATCAGCAGCCACCACGGGGCGGAGAGCCGGGACAACTCTCCCACATAGCAGTGACTTGGCGTCTCCTGCTAAGCAGCAGCAGCCGGCAGCTCACTGCTATTCTTCTTCTCTCTGCCTGCTCCGGTCAGCGTGCGCTCACACAGGGACGGGGGGAAAGGAGTGGGACACATTCCAATACCTTCCCCCCTGAACTGGTCAAAACAGGAGGTCAGAGAGTGTGTGTGAGTGTGGGTGTAAGTGGGTGTGTGTGTATGTGAGAGTGTGTATGGGTGTGTACGTGAGAGTGTGTGTAAGTGGGAGTGTGGGAGTGTGTGTGTAAGTGGGCATGTGTGTGTAAGTGGGTGAGTGGGTGTAAATGGGTGTGTGTAAGTGGGAGAGTGTGCACGTGCGCAAGAGGGAGCGTAGGGGTAGAGAGACAGGGGGAGAGATGGGACAACGGGGGCGCGAGAGACAGTGGGGGAGGGTTGGCATTCCCTATCATTTCAAAATAGAATTCTCGGGTTCCCTAACCAAAAAAAGTTTGAAAACCACTGACGTAGAGAGTCACTGACAAACGAATGCTCTTTGATACCCCTATTACATATGCTGCAAATGTATTTTGCAATGGAGGAAAAATCATTTCCATTCAAATAAATTGAACTAAAATCTTCAATCTTTTTGGTCTTGGGTCCTGGTGGAGTCAGCATAAGTTACATATCTAGGCTTCATTGTTGCCTCTTGTAGGATATGTTCTGCTATCCTGCACTAACACTGCCAATATAAATTCTATGATATTCTGAATTATAATGAGATCTGTTATGTTATCGGGAAAACAACGCCTCTAAAACTTCTATAAAAGTGGTTGTCCTTGCAGGTACTCTATAGAGGAAATTGACCTCAAACCAGAAACTGAGAGTGAATAATTAGTGATGGGTGAATATGTCAAAGTTCAACTCGTAAACATTCGGACACACCTCTATTTCTTCACAAACCTACGTCAGTTCATTCAAACCTTTTGTTATTCAAAACCCATGAGACAATATGCAATTCTGCCTACAGTAAGTCTCTCTTTCACAGCAAGGGGTTTTTACTCAGTTTTTTCTTTTAAATTCATTAAAGTTAACTTTTTACGTTATACTGTTTATTGAAATATTTCTTACAGTTTTTAATACAGATAAGAGGGGGAAAGAAAGGGAAGAGGGGGACGGGTACAAAAAGAAAAAGTTGGAGGACCAGGTACATTTTTAAAACAGAAAGTTTTACAGTTGCACAATAGCACAAAATTGTATTAACAGCTAAAAAGTTCAGGGAACCGGGCAAATACACAGATATCACAATAACCGAGTTTACAATAACATACTTTGTTATGGATACGTTTCTGGGGATCTGGTGTACACTCTATTTTGAAGTCCCCAGTGTGATTCAGTTAAGTGAATACTGAATCTCAGGTTTTCCCATGGGGACCATGTACTGTATCACAGAATTTATTTGCAATCCATCCAGTATACTAGTCAGCTTTCCAATCAGGATAATGTTGTTGATTTTTTTGGAGATCATATCAAAGAAAGTGGTGTAAATTTGTTGCCAGTTATTTGCTATAGTACATCTGGTGACCGTGAGGATATGTATTATAAAAGTCCAGCTCCTGGCATTTTTCAGAATTCTTTTGTTTAAGAGTACAACAAATGGGTCATTCAGATTACTGATACCAGTCAGTTCTTTAATAATAAAGATTTTAGACCAAATCTTGGATACCTTTCTCTACAACTTCTCCAGCACTCTCCACTGGAATTGCTTGCAAACATTCTCTGAAGAGTCGTAGGGACCAAATATCCCCAGAAGAGAATCTTGTACTGATTTTCCTTATTATTTGTGCAAATAGAGAGTTTGGAAGTGTTGTAAGAAATATTCTCCCAATCCTCCAAAGGTAATCCTGAATTCTGGAATTGGGGAATTCCAAAAGAGAATGATTCAATCTCCAGGGATCTAGACATTTATAATTTGGGATCCTTTTATATAATATGGATCGGAGCATGATCCGATCACGCAATCAGATTTTAGTGAAGAGGGGCTAATCTATAGAAAATATAGTCTATCCTGGAATAAAAAGAATGAGGGGCAGAGTAAAATATATAATCTCCACAATGGGCTAATTTTTAATATGTTATTTTTATTGTAATGTCTGTTTTGTTTAATGTGTGTTTAGGCCTGTTTGGGGGGAAGCGGGGTAGAGGCAAGAGGGGTAAACCCTTAATTACTCCCACACACGCATGCTGCGTTCCTACACTCGTTCCTCTGAATGCCTCTGGAGGAAATCTCAAACGCTCGCAGACTTCATTCACTACAAATTTATGCTGTCCTGTTTCAACTCTGCCCTCTCTCAGGCTAAACAAACCTACTTTTCATCACTAATCAACACACACAAGTCTAACCCACGCCGACTCTTTTCTGTCTTTGACTCTCTACTCAGACCACCCTCGGCTGCCTCCTCTTCTTCCTCCATCTCACCTCAGGACTTTGCTGACTTTTTTAAGGAAAAGGTGGAATCCATATGTCAGAACATCCCATCTGTTGCCTCCTCCCATCCCACACTGCTTCCCATCTCTCCTCCTACCTTTCTTGACTCTTTTTCCGCTTTCTCGGAGGAGGATGTATCACTGCTGATCTCCTCTTCTCCCTCTACCACTTGCCCTCTTGTTCCCATTCCCTCCCATTTCCTAAAACCTCTTGCTCCTTCTATAATCCCTATGCTCACACATATCTTTAACTCTTCCCTCTACTCTGGTACCTTTCCATCCTCTTTCAAGCATGCAACCGTTATACCATTACTCAAAAACAGCAAGCTTGACCCTACCTGTCCTTCTAACTATCGACCTGTCTCCCTCCTGCCTTTTGCCTCCAAACTCCTTGAACGTTTTGTATTCTCTCGATTGCTACACTTTCTCAATACCTATTCTCTTCTAGACCCTCTACAATCTGGCTTCCGAACTGCTCACTCTACTGAAACAGCCCTCACTAAAATAACTGACGACCTCCAAGTTGCCAAAGACAGAGGTCATTACACTCTGCTCATATTACTCGACCTCTCTGCAGCATTCGACACCGTGGACCACCCTCTTCTCCTTCACATTCTCCATACTCTTGGTATTCGGAATAAAGCTCTATCCTGGATCTCCTCTTACCTCTCCCATCGTACTTTCAGTGTCTCTTTTGCTAACACCTCCTCCTCCACTATTGATATCTCTGTGGGAGTACCCCAGGGCTCTGCCCTGGGACCCCTTCTCTTTTCTCTTTATACACTCTCTCTAGGTGACCTAATCACATTTTTTGGGTTTAAAAATCACCTCTATTCTGACGACACACAAATTTACCTTTCAACCCCTGACCTTACACCTGTTATACAGACCAAAGTTTCTGAATGCCTCTCTGGAATATCATCCTGGATGGCCATCCGCCGACTGAAACTTAACATGGCAAAAACAGAGCTCCTTATACTTCCTCCCAAACCTGGCCCTACTACCTCATTCCACATTACTATTGGAAATACGATCATTCATCCAGAAGCCCAAGAACGCTGCCTAGGGGTTACACTTGATTCCTCTCTCTCATTCTCCTCTCATATTAAAAACGTTTCTAAAACTTGTCGCTTTTTTCTCCGCAATATAACAAAGAAACGCCCTTTCCTCTGTTACTCGACTGCTAAAACTCTGACTCAGGCCCTCATTATCTCACGTCTCGATTACTGCAACCTCCTGCTGTCCGGCCTTCCTGCCTCTCACCTGTCTCCCCTACGATCTATCCTAAACGCTGCTGCCAGAATCACTCTACTCTTTCCTAAATCTGTCTCCGCATCTCCCCTCCTGAAATCCCTCTCCTGGCTTCCGATCAAATCCCGTATCTCACACTTAATTCTCCTCCTCACTTTTAAATCTTTACATTCTTCTGCCCCTCCTTACATCTCAGCCCTAATTTCTCGCTATGCACCAACCCGACTCTTGCGTTCTTCTCAAGGATGTTTTCTTTCTACCCCCTTTGTATCTAAATCTCTCTCCCGCCTTAAACCTTTCTCACTTTCTGCCCCGCACCTCTGGATTGCCCTTCCCCTCAATACCCGACTAGCACCCTCGCTATCCACCTTTAAGACTCACCTTAAGACACATCTGCTTAAAGAAGCATATGAATAGCACTGGAAAATCCTGGACACATGATACATAAAGCTTGGCCCCCTGCAGACGCACTTACTAGAATTCCCTCCTACTGTCTGTACGTTCTCCCTACCTACCAATTAGATTGTAAGCTCCTCGGAGCAGGGACTCCTCTTCCTTAATGTTACTTTTATGTCTGAAGCACTTATTCCCATGACCTGTTATTTATATTATTTGTTATTTATATGATATGTATTACTACTGTGGAGTGCTATGTACATTTATGGTGCTATATAAATAAAGACATACATACAATACAATACCTTAGCAGTTATTCACTAAGGTAATGAAGGGCAGTAAGGAATGTATTTTCATATTGTAAATTTAGCATTGTTTAAATTATAGCATATTATTGCATGCCACATTGGCAATCTTGGCTCAGGAAAATATGCTGAGAGACTATAATACAAGTTCATTATTGTGCAGTGCACAACTCCATGCCAGTCTCCTATAGCATTTTATTGACAATATAAATATTTTGGGGTACATGCGCTGTGCTGATGTACAAAATAAAGACTCAAGTTATGTTTTACTCCTGCCTGAGGCTGCAGTCTTTCAGGGGGAGGGAGAGATTTTTCCTGCAGAGACTGCACCTATCTCTGATAGGCCCTGTTGGAATGGAGGCTCTGTACCAAAGATGAGAGCTACAGACCCGAAAGCCTGTCCTGTCTATCCTCACTAACACGGTGGACACTCAGTATCCTTTAAGCCTAACAGTTGGGCATCACTACACCCGGTAACCAGAAGCAAATCTCCCTTAGAGTGGGGGAAAAAGGGTTACATATGTAGTAACCACTTTGGTGCTTGTGAAATAATTTGGTAACCACTGGCATAAAATGCTGTATGCTCATTTTATTTTGGTCATATGCTTCTGTAATTACAAAGGCTTATTATAGAAATATTATTACGATGTGGTAATTAACAAATCATTAACGTTAAATTCGGTAAATTCTTACAGCAATGTTAATGAATACCAACGTAAAATTAAAGTTGTAATGCAGTTTTTGACCGGGAGTGACATTAACGCCACTTTAACAGAGTTTGAGGTATCTGGGCCGTAGTGAGCTAGAATTGAGATGCTAGGTAATGATCAAGCTAGCAAAGAGAGCAACAATCAATACTAATGCAACAGTGTAAAGGGTAGTGCAGTTATGGTAAATATGAACGTAGCTACTGTAGAACTATGGACCTCCTTGAATTTACAGCAGGGACCTTCAGATCTGAGAAAACCTTACAGATGCAGTGTTATTTACATTAGTTTTGGCCGCATGAAAACTGCAGCAGGACGGAGCCTGAACGCAGCCCGATTGCGGCTTCCCCATGCCCAAAACCAACTCACCGCTCTTACAGCCGACCTCGCTATTTTTCTTATTATTTTTAGTAGAGTACATACAGTAGGATTGAAGCAGGGGGTTTCCGAAGCTGAACCGCATACATTTCAGATCCCGGGATAGATTGCTTCCTGAGATACAGCCCTCTGTATCAAGTGTCGGTATCTTCTGCAAGTTTAAATGTCACGCGTCATGGTATATATTTTTAACACATCTAGTTATACTACCCTTCATGGTTGTTTTGTTGGGTACTTCTCACCCCATCCCCTCCCCCAATCTCTCCACATACAGTACACATCTTGTGAAAATCCCCCTCCCAGGGAAACACAGATTACCTTTATAAACAGAGGACCACTACAAATGTAAACCAAGATGAATACAGCAACTAATGCTTATAATAACTGGGAGCTATGCGAAGGGACCTTATCCCCTGTGTGTCTGATAGCAAAAATAGATTGTGAGATAATAATGACAGGGAGTACTGCATGCACTGTAGTGCAATGTAAAAAAAATATTCAAATAATTTTACTTGTTATGTTTGAACATTACATAATAAGCAACATCTGTTTGGTGGAACTGTATTCTATACCTAGAACGCCTTTGTTAACATCATCATATATTTTCTCCCTGCCAATATAAGCACTTAATGAAAGGAATTTCCAAAAATCGTGAAAAAAATAAATAAATCTTTACGTTTGTTACTATGCAGAATCAATCACCATAATCAATCAACTACTTAAAATAATTGATCTTTTTAATTGCCCAGTGCTACATCCAATGTGACAAAAATACACAGTAAAATACTTATATTTTCTCTTGAAAAGGGGTCATTTAGTTAAACCCTTTCGCCAAAGCGTTATAAGCCTGCATGCCACATCAAGGCATGTCCTTTAAGCAGGTCCTAACTACCTGATTAAAATTCTCATTGACCTCTATTTGGAAGGAGAATGACCACATTGGATATGTCCAAACCCAGGAACATGAAAACGACTTGCTAAAAGAAAGTGGAGAGGGGCGAGCCTTTTTCAAGAGAATATATAAGAATTTGACTGTGTATTTTTGTCACATTGGATGTAGCATTGGGCTTTTCTGTCTTTTGTTGTATACAATTGGTTACGCTCAGTAGCACTCCTTTTGACACTTATTTACATAAATATATATTTTTTTGGTGGGTTTTGGGGTTTCTTGATTTTGCTGGGATTTTGTGTGTTTATTAAGTTTTATTTTCAGCTGGTCTCAGCTGTTTGGAGGTTGGTGGCTCCTCCCTCCAGGGTTTAAGTTCGCCCCACCCACTTTCTATTAGCAGGTCTTTTCATGTTCCTGGGTTTGGACAGATCCAATGTGGTCATTCTCCCTCCTAATATAGAGGGAAATTAGAATTTTAATCAGGTAGTATTAGGACCTGCTTAACTGTCATGCATTGGTGTAGCTTGCAGGCTTATAACGCTTTGGCCAAAGGGTTTAACTAAATGACCCCTTTTCAAAAGAATATATAAGTATTTTACTGTGTATTTTTTTTCCCATTGGATGTAGCATTGGGCTTTTCTGTCTTTTGTTGTATATCTTTATTATTGCCAAACAAAAAATCTGAGAAAAAACGGGAGTAGAAAATTAAATGACAACTGAAAGTCTGGCAGTTTCATTTTAGCACCAACTGGGAACAAAAAGCATAATAAAGATATTTTTACAGCGTCAATATCTTTATCTCACTGTGGTTTTTAGTATACAAGCTTCTTTATCTTTCACAGAATAGTATAGATTTGGTATAAATGTAATTAAAGAAAATTACGTGTAGACATTTTCTACCCAAGAAAGAAATAAGAGCGACAGTATCGTTCTCTTTATTACTGCAGCATACAGTAAGAATGGACTTTTGTACATCAATGTGTTTCAGCATTAAGTCTGACAATGACTAACAACATATAATACACCAAGATGAAGGCTCAGCATTATGTTTTCTTTACTTATTGTTAAGGATATTAACACTATTAACATAGTAATCTATTGCAATACATTTTTTAGGTATAACTGTTTAAATTGTAACCTTTTCAGGGCAAGGACTCCATACAAAAAATGTAATACACTGTAGGCTAAAATTAATTGTCTTTCCTTGAAAAAGATTTAACTCTTGTGATACCATCATTGTCCATTAGGTGCTGTAATAGGGCAGCTATGGGACTTTCCAATGCACAGAGATTTAATCTCTCTAGAGAAGTCAGCAGCAGCTGCAAACTAATTGAGCAGGCTGAACTGCTGGTTGAACCAGCAAGTGTTTTAAGGCAGTGTTTTAAGGCAGACACTGAGACTGAGAGCTGCCATAGAGAGAGACTGTTGTCCCAGAGAAGGGGATAGAGAACAGTTCTCCCCAGCTGTGGAAGCTGGCATGGCCCTAGGCCCACTTTATGGTTGTCATGGAGTCTGCTGGGACTGCCTGAGTTGTTAATCCAAGGAAGAAGGAAGGACTGTGCTAAAGCAGGATGTCCTGTCCTTAACATTGGACTTAAAGAGGAGAGATTCTCTGAGCTCTCATGGGGCCGAGATCCCCTAGGAAGAAAGGACGTGAGACCATGCAGAAGCGGGGACATCTGCTCCAAACCCTGGAGTAACAGAAAAGCAAAACCCTTTATTGCTGTGTTCAGAGACTTTATATGTTCAGTTATAATAATACCAGTTTGGGGTGGTAACCAGCTTAGCTGTCCACCCAGGTAGTAAGGGTTGAAGCTGAATGTGTAGTTAAGACTCCTAGGAGGAGTAGGAGTTGTAGCCAGACTGGTTTCCTTGGCTACTATGTCTGCTCTCCCTGGAAGTAAGTCCTGGTAAGAACAGGCCTGCCAGGAGTTTTCATGGGTTTTCCCACTCATAGTAGCTACTTTGAGTGACAGGGGAGGCTGTGGGACTAGGCCTGTGTGTGTTCAATCACAGGATTCAGGCCTATTACCTACTTCCCTTGTACTTAAGAAGCTGTACTGCTAAATTTAGTCAGTGCCTCCACCTCCTTGAGAGAGGCTAGTCTACCCTAACAATTGTACAGGTCTCTGCCAATCTGTATTCCCTCCCCTAGGGGGGTGGATGGGATAATATACCCCGTACTCCACCAGGGAGTAAGGGAAGAGCAAGGACTGCTTCAGGGCACCTAGGCCTGGAGTGGTGGTCCAGGGTACATCCTAAGGGTGAAGCCCCATGAAGTGGAGTAGTATGCTATGTATGCTATTCCATCTGCCAGTGTACTAAATAAAGTGATCCTGTTCAAAGATATCTTCCTGTCTGAGACTACAATCTATCAGGGGGAGGGGAAATAAGTTCTCCTGCAGGGATTGTCCCCAAATCCCTGGGGCCTGCAAGAGATGGAGGCGCTGTCACCGTGAGAAAGAATCAGTTACTACCCCAGAAGCCTGTCCTGTTCTCCTCCACAACACCGTAGGAGACTCAGATTTACTGTAAGCCAACAGGTATGCACCACACCACGTCCATGGTGGTTAGGGAGCGCAATGACGTGGAAAAGAAGAAATATATACAAAATAGTACAATATGTCTACAACTTCAGGTAAGGAATCCAAATTTCATTCATCCAATGAATTAGATACTCACAGATTGAACTGTGGCAAAATGTATATAAAGGTATCTTTAAAGTTGCAAGTACGTTTCTTTACGTCAACCCCAATGTTGTGTGGTTCAGGGAGGTTTATTTAACGCTTGCAGTGATAAGAGAAAAGAGCAGACATAGTGTAGACTGTATAAAAGTTTATATCTGATTAAAATAATGCCAGATTCACTCACATGGTTCCCAAGTAAAAAAAGCAGTTTAATCTCAATGATCTACGCCGCCGACAAGATGTTACGAAGCAGTCTCCTCACTCGATACACTGGAGGGTTCCCGTCTCGCGTCTCTCACGGCGCGCGCACTTCCGGGTTGTAGGGAAATCTCACGGTGGTTTGGAGTCAGTCAGTGATAGCTTTGGTGACACTCTACGCGTTTCTTCTGCACCACACCACGCAGTGTAATGGCGATAGTCCCAGAGAGGGGGAGGGGACACACCGTTACAGAGTTTATTTTATGATTTCGTTTTGACTTAAAGGGACAGTGGTCCTTGTAAATAAACCCCATATAAAGAAATACACTGTTTCCTGCCTTAATCTGGGACTGAAAGCTGCTAGAACGTGGTGTGGGCATCACACTCTATAAAATAAAAGTATTTTTTGATTAAACATGTCTACACCTCTTAAATACTTAAATGATCACTTAACCCTTCAGCAGCTGACTTTACGATGTACACCATGTGCAAGGTATGTCATGCTATTTTGAAAATTATTATCTAGAGGTAGATTGCATAAACGTGGTCAAAACAAAAGGGGGGCACCCCTTCATTTTCATTCATGTCATAGGGGGCCTGCCTGAAACCACTGCTCGCTATCTTAAGGGATCACGATCCAGTAAGGCAGGTTTCACTTGGTTACCATTGTTTTTTGGCAGCGAAGGGTTAAGCCCAAATATATTTTAGGAAATACAAATTCATATGAACTGTAAAAGAGTAATTTTCCCAAAATGGTTTAAAGAAATAATTGCTGTTGTCTTTTTACCTAGTCTAGTCTGTCAATGTATGCAATATGGTTATCTACTGCAGTGTTTTTCAACAAGGGTTCCTTGGAAGTTGGAACGCTTGGATTCTCCGGCAATCCTTAATGGGTTCCCTGCAATTTTCTGGCCATTTGAAAATTCTACCAAATACAGAAGAATTAACATTCCATCTGATCACAGACCTGCTATTAAAGACGATTGGGAGTTCCTCAGAATGTCACTCAGGGTTCCTTAAACAAAATGATTTGGAAATCACTTGTCTACAGTATATATGTAACACATATCCCCCCACCCCAATCGCAGATAGGGACCATATGTGGAAATACACCTGTGTTACAGTGTATGGTGCGTTCCCTGATAGGCTCACAGAAGGCCTGAACCACTGCCGCTGAGAGCCTGGGGTTACCTGATTCTTTGAATACAGCGCCTCCACCTGTAAGGGATCCCAACAGGGTGGGATGGTCCTCTTACAGGAACAATAATAATAGTAATGCATGCACACAATATATGCTAGCAACCTTTACTATATGCAATAACTCGATACTCTGTACTACACAGTAATATGCATAAGACCATATATATAGCAGTTCACCCCACCAGATACCAACATGGTGTCCCCAAATGTACCTGGGTGCTGGGCACCAATTCCCTGATGTCCCTTTCCCTTATGTCCAGGCCCACTCAAAGTGTTGGAGATAGCTCTATCCCGTGGAGTGTTAGTGAACTGCAATAGGTACCTGCCCGGGGCTCCTGTACCCGGGTACCGCAGAATAACAGAAGGGGATCCGTCTGATCCGACGTGGTATCCGCCTACATGTGGAGTGAATTCCGGCGTGGATAATATAACCGTACCATCTATACCGTGGGACTGGTCCGTTCCCAGCCCGCATGCCGCAGTCACCGCGTGGCGTGATCTTCCGCGAAGATAGTCTCTATTCAGAGGGAATCTGATCCCAGATCCAATGATCAGGGCTGTGCAACAGATGAGCTGTTTCCTGATCTCATCAAATAGCTAAAAGGGCAGATTCCTTACTTAGGGCCTGTCCCTGAAGTAACCACAAGCTGGGGTTAATTATAGTACTTATCTGGGGCCTATGGGGGTAAGCTAGCCTAGTGCAGGGGCTACTGCACCCTGTACCTGCAACCTCTTCTAACCTGCTCCCAGCTTCAACTGTCACCAACTGCCTTTTTTCTTCAGCGCGCTAAATGTATCAATATCAGACAGCAGAGAGTTCTGACAACCCCATTGGCTGCTGTGACCACCTGGTATACCAACTCCCTGAGGCTCATGGGATCCCACACAGAGCCTTCCCTGGTAATGGCCGGCGCTAGGGATTCTCCTATGCTAATGGCCGCCTCTGCCTTCATGCACTACGTATGCGCAACGAAATAATGGCCGCTGCAACTCCCGATCGCTACTGCGCATGCACGCACATTTCCAAAATGTCCCCCCACTAATTTCCCGGCGACCGGCTCGCCTACTAGCCACCCCCACAGCACCTCCTGCACCCTGCAACCTTAGCGGAGGTAAGAAGGGGGTCTTGGGGCCAACAGGGATACCGGGCTACATATAATAGAGATAACTAAATTGCCAATACGTCCTGGATAAACTACCATAGGTAATTAAATTGATTGAAAAATAAAAAAACACATACATTGTTTAAATATCATTTTAATAATCAATATGTATCAACCTCTTAATAATAATCACAGTTGCTCTTCAAAGGGCAGAATATTTTTTTTCTTGACAATTGATTTTGGGTGAAATACAATTTTGTTTAATTCTCTGGCCTTTAACATCTTAACATTTAAAGCTCATCTTCAGGGTAATTTGTTAAGATAAAAACACAGATTTAATTCACTATGAGGGATGGCAGGTATTCCTTCAGAATGCCAACCCCCAAATGGTTAAGAAAAATATATTATCTTTAATAAAATGTACTTTTAATGTAGAAATGTGTGTAAATGGTTTTGGACTACCATATCATTTTTGTGGTCTCTGTCATGCTAGATACTGTAGATGGGGTGTTTAACATATATATGTATTTTTTTAATGTACTTTTATAAATTTGTTTTGTTTTTAAGAGTGGCCATTTCATTGCCATAGTTTCTTTTGAGGCACTAGCATTCTCTGCCTTGCTAGCCACTTTGGAATACAAGAGATGTAATGCTAAATGTATGTTTTTGACTGGAGATGTACAGTACATTTATAACCATATAAATTTTTGGCTACCTAGGCATGTATTGACAAAATGCCATTTTCAACAAAGCTCAGTTATGTCATGGTTCAGAAGTTACATTGCCTAAAATGGTAATGGATGTTAATCCCCCTGAGGTAGTGCATATTCACTAGAGATGGGCGAAAAATTTGTGAAAATTTGAATCTGTACATTCCTTTCAGCCGTGGGTCAGTCGTAAAAATGCAAATTTCCTGGCCAGCACTATTTGCAAATGCAATTGAAATCGATTTTTTTTTTTTTTTTAACTCCACAAACTGATTTTCAATTGAATTTCCAGACCCTGAAATATGGCTTTTGGAGGAGAGAAGAGAGAGCAGTTCTAGCAGTGTGAGCAAAACCAGCTGCTGGATAGCACCACTGTCACAATATAGTCTTGAATCATACTGCTCTCTGCTCCCACCTGTAGCCTTCTTCCTCAGTCTGAGACCACTTACACGTTTTGGTTGCTAATTCAATGTGCCTTGTGCACAAAAAGAAACACACCTGAGATATCTGGGCGATGCATATGCAAAGGGCACATAGGATGTCCGTGTCAAGGACTATGATTACAGGTTTGAGAAGTGAGTAGTAGACCTCTAAAGTATGCTGAGACAGGGAAGCTACCCAGCACCAGCAGCTGGATTTAGCTCACTGTTATTATAGAACCGCTGATCTGAATAACAGAGATAGTGGGTGTCACGGGAAACCAGGTATTTACACCTTTTTACCGGGATCATTCATTGAGAAAAACAAGATAGTAAAACAAATTGTCACTTATTCCATAGAAACAGACGTACACGCAGTAGATTACAAAATACAAGAGAAAACACACTTACTGTACTGGGGGTCTGTGATAAACAACTAGACTTTCCTATGTGAAATAAGAGGTAAAACAAAATCTTTACACTGGCGACACACTTTATTCGAGCTCGGCTAGTCCCACGAATTCGAGTATACTCGGGTGTATTGAGGTTTGTGACTGTTTTCTGCCCGAGTGCATTGCGTTATTTTCCAGGCAGGGATTGAAGCATTTTATTCCCGCTGGCTGCAATACTGCACAGTATATATATATATACTGCATTACAATTCATGAATTTATGCCATCTGGTAGACACGCGAAGCATTGCAGCCTATTAAATCCTAATCATTATCATTTAACAGATCAGCCGCCCGTCAGCCAGGCATGAACCCAGGCTGGGAAGGCAAACGCAACGGGGCTTGTCAGAGGTGAGGAGCGGCGCATTCCAGGTATCTGCCAGGTACATACTGGGTATTTGCTCGAATAAAGTGTGTCGCAGCAGTAGGTTGTCTGGGACGTGTTCCTGAAATGTCCTGGATCGCAAATCAGTATGAAGTTCCTGATGCCACCGCTGTATCTGCTCCGGAGCTGTCAAAATCCCTTGACTGGAAGAAAGTACCAAACATCCCTGTACTCTTTTCGGCTTGCAATCCCAGCCACGACCGCTACATTCTATTTTCAGAACTTGACCCCGAAAAGTGGGACTTAGAACATTTCTCGCCTTGAAATTTCTGAAGGCTGCTCACTGGTATTTCTCTCAGAGCATCTTTTGGTGATTTTGAATTTGCCGCTGCTGTCTTGGCGCTTAGAATCTCAGTGACTCTCACGACCGGATTGGCTGCTGTTTTTTTTATAGTATTTCAGCGTCATTCATGAAATACTGC
>NC_134485.1:392112586-392145086 GCF_040206685.1 Ascaphus truei
CAAAAAGTGACACTGTGTGCTCATTTGCATGTCATTTCCCAGAATCCCTTGCTGCAGTGGAAGTGCTGAATGCTGGGTGATAATGGGGAAAGGCGGGGTTGCAGACCTGCCTAAGACATGCAGATGAGCATACAGTTGTATTTGCATATTTATTTATATAGAGATATTTATTTATTTAGATTTATTTATTTATTTAGTGTGGGGCTGCTGTGTGTGATTATTTTTTATTGTGGGTAGCGGGGGTTGGTGAAGGGGTTATTAGCCACAACAGTGTTTGTTTTGGCCTTGCGGGGGGGGGTTGCAGGTGCACTTAACCCCTTCACGACCGTAGCAGTTAATACCGCTACGGTCATGAAGGGGTTAACCCCTCCCGCTACCCCCCCGCAAGTCCTAAACTCACAGCCAGGGCCACATACCCCCTTCACCCACCCCCGCTACCCACATTAAAGCTGGCACGGTGGGTTAACCCCTTCATTGCCTTAGCGGTTAGCCGCTAAGGTAATGAAGTGGCCTGTAAATGCCTTTTTCCTGTCTCGGATGCATGCCGGGGGGCTCCGGTGCGGGTATCAGCTCCGGAGACCCCCGGCATCAATCACAGACAGGAAAAGGGCTGATTTTTTCTAAGTGTCGCCCCGGCCGTTGCTTCTCCTCCAAGAACTTGCCAACTTTAGTTGACGGGCTGGATTCCCGATAAACTCTCCAATCTGGGGTGCCGATCAGCACCGAAAAGCTGATCGGGGTTACCTGAATTCAGCCGGGTTAAAAAATTGCAGATAAGTGGCTTATCGGCAGCCGTTTCCCGATAATTTCTTATCGGGAGGAAAAGTTGCCGATAATTCCCACTTATCGGCGCTTACTGAATCTGGAAGGCAAAAAATGGCTATAAAATGCCGAAAAAGCCTTATCGGGGCTTACTGCATGAGGCCCTTAGGCCTCGGTCCCGCTGCGCTCGTTGGCGCGGGCGGCGGGTCGCGAGTTCCCCACCAGCAGGGGAACCCTCGCGAGCTGGTCCCGGTCCCCACTGGCTGCACAGAGCACTACACGCTGTAGCGCGTCAGCCGCTGGAGACACCAGAGAATGGTGTTTCCTAGCGTTGACGCGTGACGTGTGTGGCTGTGAGCCAATGGGGAGGGGAGGCTTCGGGAGGAGGAGAGGCTTCGGGGAGCGGGGAGGAGTGTGGAGTGAAAGCAGGTGAGTGC
Organism: Ascaphus truei; assembly: GCF_040206685.1. NCBI lineage: Eukaryota > Metazoa > Chordata > Amphibia > Anura > Ascaphidae > Ascaphus > Ascaphus truei. Next base: position 392,113,786 of record NC_134485.1, read on the forward strand.
CTTTCTCTGTGTGTGTGTCTGAGTGCGTGCCTGTCTGTGTGTGTATGTGTCTGAGTGCGTGAGTGCCTGTCTGTGTGTGTGTGTGCCCGAGTGCCTGCCTCTGTCTATGAGTGCGTGAGTGCCTGCCTGTGTGTGCGCGCGTGTGTGTGTGTATGAGTGCGTGAGTGCCTGCCTGTGTGTGTGTGTGCGCGTGTATGAATGAGTGCCTGCGTGTGTGTGTTTAAACTTACCTTCCAGCTCCAGCCCGAGTCCGTGGAGGGAGGGGGGGAAGAGTAGCGGGTCCCTCCGCTCAAGCCACGCCCCCCCTCCCTGTCAAACCGCCCACCTCCCGCCCACCTCCCGATCAAACCTCCCACCTCCCGCCCACCTCCCGATCAAACCGCCCACCTCCCACCCACCTCCCGATCAAACCTCCCACCTCCCGCCCACCTCCCGCTCCGGCTCCCGCTCCCTACAGACCGCAGATCGCGGTCTGTGTATCTCAGCGCACCGCCTGTCAGCAGCGCAGGTGCGCTGACTCTGGGAGCGGGGCCTTAGCCTCAGACTGATATATATATATATATAGCACCTTGGAATCTAATAAAATTAGGACTCTCTCCCAAGCCCCAATATTTCAGGGTCTGATCAAATGTCACAACAGTCACATGGGCAGATGTGACATTTGAGCAAATGGAAAATGGTGGCAAATTTAGGAGAATCTGCTCTCATTTTTTTTATTGCCAAATGTTCATTCCAATCCACGCACGGCTATTCGATTTTGTTAAAAAAAAAATGTGTGGATTGTTAATTCCAAATTTGCATATATTTTGCATGTCATTATTAGTAACGGACGTTCGTAGTTAACACAATGCTCTTTATAGGAGAAAACAACTTTAAAAAAATGTTATTGCCCTTTAGAGATTAGCAGTTAGGCTTAACATAAATGTTAAATTAAGTTAATTTCCTATTAAATTACTTTACTGTGTTTTGTCTATCTGAACCAAAGAGGATAATCTATAATGTATTGCTGTTATTGTAATTATATATTTAAATGTAAATATTCAGATCTTTCTGTTAGCTCCATTGAAGGGACTGTAATGAATAGATATTCATATTTTGTGTGATTTACAGCTGAGAGAATTTGGAAGCAATTTGCACATTATCACTGATCACTGAATGCAAATTAGTTTTATATAACACATATATTTGTGCATATTAATAAAGGAGTTAATAACCCAATGAGTCACAAATAATCTCAATAGTTTATGCTATGGTGTGTTAATAGTTACAGATATACAGTAGCAAGGGTTATTGCATTCACTGGCGCGGCATAGTGGGACATTTGATATTATTAGAACTTGGCCACAAAAGTGGGACTTAGAATATTTTCCGGGCAGACTTTTCTGAAGCCGGTGCTCTGCTATTCGTGCAAGAGCACTTTTGAAAAGCCCGCCCGCACTTCTGGCACTGGAAATCTCTCCACTGATTGGCTTAGGGGTTTCTTATAGTATTTTGGAGTTCATTCACAAAATACTACAGCGAATCAGAGCGTGAGAACTTTTTGGTTAGCCAATCAGAGCGAAGCAAGTCTGAAAAGCCAGGTAAGTGGGGAATCTGAATCTGCCAAGGGACATGCGCAAGTTTGCCACCTTAGTCCCTATTCAGATGCCACCCACTGGGTCAGGATCCTCCAGGCCTGCTAGGCCAAATGGCGGCCCGGGTGACTGCCATTGATCCCAGGACATGGGTACTTGAGCCCTTCCCTGCTACCCAAATGGCTTTCACACCCCTGGCATGCTCTGGTGGCTTTCATCTTCGATGTTCAGCAGACTTATTGGCACCAACTTGGTAGCCCTGTTATCCTGTCTGAACATTGGATCCGAAAGTCCCAGCTCATTTTTCAGTCCACAACAGTATATACAATATTAAACACAATGTTAATAAAATAAATTGTAATACATCATAAGTCTCTGGGTATGGGGAATAGAATAGAAAGCTACACTTTATTTTCTACTAGTCTTTATTCCCTACACACACTATCTAAGAGACTTAGACTGGACTCTAAGAGTCCCCTCACAATCTTAAACTTATGGTTGGAGTGCCCATGAGCCCCAATACAGGTTCTGGGCCACCTGGGCATTATCTTGGTTTCACCCTTAACCTAGGGACCCCTCATAGTTACATGACACTTTACATCCCTTTGCCCCATTTACCTTTCTGGGCTATGCTGAAGCAGGAACCCTAGTGGTGAGTCGCACAAAGTTTCCAAGGGGAGGAATTGCCGTTACAATGTGCCTATATGTATCCGAGAATCAAGCATGATTCTCGGGTACATTTTTCAGGAACCGACAACTCCGGACCCCACCAACCTAGACACATTCTGACAACAATCTGTCTGCGACTCCCCTCCCCTTGAAACTCATGCCCTAGCAATCCCTGCTTGCTGGCATCCCATGAAAGGTAAAAACAAAAAAAATCTTTTTTGTCGCACACTAAATATTATGCATTGACAGTTGCTGGGCTCAAGAGCTGACCCTCTTCAACCCCATTACTCGAATCAGGGTTAACCATTCATGGGCTTGCTTCCTATTGAGAGCCTGGTTACCCCCTACTGTCACATACAGTCTGCCTGATATACTGACCTAACAGTCTAATGAAAAGCAGTTATTAGTTCAAACTGTAAATATAAACAGCCTATTTTCGACCGGTTTTAACTGATTGGCAAAGCCGGCCAATCAGAGGAGCAAACTTACTTGTTGGTGATCCAACGAGTAAAAAGAAAAAACGGTGAAACTAAAATACAAAATAAACCTTGTCAAAGTGCACTGTAAAATAAATAAAGTGCACTAAATTAGGGAGGCGAGTTTCAATAAATCCATGTTAAATATAAACAGCACTAGTATTGTATCAATTTTAGGATATGCACCTGTAATGCAAAACCCCATCCTCCCTAACTTCCCCCACTCTCCAAAACACCCTTTTCCCGCTCTCGCCTTTAAATATTCCTCTCTCCTTCCTAGGGAACTGCCTCTTCCCAAACTCCCCACTTCTTTTAGGAGGAAGAAGGAGGGAGGGGAGAAAGAAGTTTTGAAGCAGGGAGCTCCGTGGAGGGAGTTTTGGAGGAGAAATTAAGTTTTACCTGACACAAAAGGATATCAGCCTGTAATTCGTGTTTATTTCTTTTTTTTGTGTGTTTTTTTTTTGACGGTAATTTTAGATGCTTATTATTGTGAAAATGTTATTATACTGTCATAATCTGTGCTATTGTCCAACACTATGAGATATACTGATACAAATGTATATAATCATTCATTTCCTGTGGATATAATCTTTAATTCAACAAAACATTCCTCTGTGTGAAAAACCACAGGTTCTAGGCAGATGGTCTTACAGCTAGGCTGTAACATGAGCTCTGTAGGCAGTAATAAGTATAATTAGTGTAAATTTATTCATTAAACTATACCGATTTTCATTATAATACAGTAACAAGAATATAGCATCTATACGGAGTAAGCTACATCCCCTTCTGTGTATGTTATCAGTAAAATTTATAGTGGTAGACATTTTTGTCAAGAAACTTTATATCTTGTCTGAGACTTTTATTAAGACTTTATTAAACCATAGTCTCCGGAGAACTGTTTGTTCAGAGGCAGGTTAAGTGGTTTCTTTCTATAATATTGAGTGTTTTATCCCGCTGTGTTATGACTTACTGGTATTAAAAGTCCTGTATACATCAAACAGTAATGTCAGCAATTATAGTTTGCAAACATGTATGCTTATTGAAAATAAGTAATTGCTTTTGTTTACAAATACACCAAAGGTCATTCATTTCTGACACTATATATTGTTATCTACCATAGTGTGGACAGTGTGACCATGTTTCAAGTGTAAAAGATTGAACGTTCGGAACATTAGTACACACATCTATGCACATTACTGTGTATGGCTTGTGAGGCTTTTAGAAGTGAATAACAGATGTTTGGATGATTCGATTTTAAATATGAATAATACTTCCTTTAGGATACACAATGCTATTACTTCAATGAAAAAGCAACTAAAAATATACAACTTTTTTCAATAATTAATCAACATACACCATTTCATAATTTTAAGAGCACTGCATAATTACAGCATTAGATGTGCAAATGCCTTTCAGTTAAATTTCACGATTTTAAAATATTTCTAGAGGTTGTTGTACAGATTTACATTCCTGTGGAGGTCACATTTTTATTTGTTCAATATTTAGCTGGAAGGGCAGCATTGGCAAAACGTTTACCTTAAAGAGTGAGAGATCCAATGCTTGGATATTTAAAAGAAAAAGAAAAAAACAACCGTTACACAAGTTCCCAAAACTGGAAAATATTGGATTTCCCCCATATTTGAAAATTCAACAAACCTGGCATTATTCCACTTCATGCAAATCTTTTTGTATTGGTTATACTTTTTGTATAGACAACTTTTATTGAATACAGCCAAAAAATAGATGTCTTTTAACAAAAGTGGTCTGTGTGAGACATGACATGATGTGGTTCTCATCCGAAGTTCTGTCAGCATTAGATTAACTTTGTTTTTAGTTTGTTTTTTTAACTCTTTTTGTTTTATCACATAGGCTGTAAATTGGGGGTCGTCGGAGCTGAGCCACATTCCTTGTGTAGATTGCACGCTATTCCACTCCAATTTGTATGTTATGCCTAGCAGGTTTTTATAAACTAAAGTGAATATGATGCTGGACATAATTGTTCACTAAAACCCTTGCTGAACAGTTGCTTATCAAGAAACTCCACAATTGTCATGTCACTTCCATTATCATCTTCTATAAATTGCATTTTGACAGCATTTCTATACCAATACTCTGGGCAAATGTTTAATAGCCTCTTTCTCAATGATATGTGACAAAGACTGTACTGTAAATCAATACAGCATGTGAGATTAATGGATACAGAAATGTCTTCCATATATTCCATAGTTGGGTGTCCTAAACATGCAAGATAAATATAAGACCAACTTCTGACAGAATTGGTGCATTAAAGGTTAAGAAATGAAAGTCATGTATATATATATATATATATATAAAAAAATCCTGTCATCATTATTTACTTATATAATGATAAATCAATTTACTTTGAAAGGGCAAGGTGATCAACATTATGTATTGGCATAAATATGTTATGATGTCGTTTAATGCTAATCTACTGAAATTACAATAAGGTCGAAAAGATGACGTCACTGGAAATACAAATAAAACACAAATTATACTGTTCAGGTTTACCCTACAGCAGAGGTTTCGTTATTTAAGATAATGCTGCGGCAGTGTACACAGGCCCAGAGCCACAAAACTCTGTTATTTGCTTAACGAAGTGCTAACTTAAGTTAACTCTTCATCAAGTGCCAACGGGTATCTTCAGAGTTTACTAATGCAGTGTTAAATGCTTTTTTCAGCCATAACAGGCCCATGCGTTGCTCTAACGAATGTTAGTTCCCATTATATGTGTAGCCATGCCTGGCTTGGCTATTAATCTACCCTGCCTGACATGTAAATCCTGGTATCAGTGCAGGCAGTATTAGGCCCAATCCATGGTTTTCCCCAGCAGAAAGCAGCTCCTTGAGTGATAGGGGGAGGCGGGACAAGGCCTGTGTTCTGCCCAATCCTGGGCGCAGACCATGAACCCTCCCCCAGGGACTTCAGGGGTTGCACTTCCCAAATTCAGTTGGTTGTTTCTCACTTTTGAGAGAGACTGGTCTCACAGAAGAGGTGTTCAGGGCTCTGTCACCTTCTGTCCCCTCCCTTAAGGGAGTGGGAGTGAGAACCATACCCTCTGCTCTATCAGGGAGTAGAGGAAGAGTTAGGACCTTCCTCTAGGGGCCTTGACTTGGGGTTGTCTAGGGACCATCCTGCAGCTGGAGACCAGTGTTATGTATGCAGTGCTGCCTGTATGCTGTACTCTGTGATGGAGAAGAATAAACATGTTCCTGTTATCAAATATACTCCTGCCTGGGCTTGCAGTCTGTCAGGGGGAGTATGAAAGAGTTCTTCCACAGGGGCTGCTTCCAGCACTCCTGGAGCCTGCGGCAGACGGAGGCACTGACACCAGCATGCAGAGGAACCAACTATCACCCCTAAAGCCAGTCCTGTTTCCTTAACATCCTCCGCGGGATCTCAGCTTTTCTGATAGCCAACAGGTATGCAGCATCAACCACACACCTGGTAGCCGGGGAATCTCCCAGAGGGTGGGGGAAACACCGTTACATATGAAAAGAGATTGTCGCGATACAGCCATGCAAGAATAAAGTATGTGAGCAGTCCAGCAACCAAGGGGTTAACCTTTGCTATAAAATAACATTTTTTCTGTGCGGTGTGGGCTTAAAATTGAATGCCATGGGTCCCGGACTTGAGTAGCCAAAAAATCATTAAGGAAATTTCATGCTTACATTAATCTGACAACTAACAGTTTCCAGACACCCCCACCAGGTATTATTCCATCTGCTGGGGCAATCTTCAAAAGAGCTTTGTAAATTCCTGAGACATTCCCTAACACAGCAGATCCAGAGGTGACAGAAGAGACACTATTACAGGCTAACACTATGTACTGTAAGATAATTCCTGTTTGTAACAAACCATAATAATATCATGTATAAATCTGAAACTGGCAGAAGTACTCGTTTGTAATCATATACAATGTGAGAAGATATCTATATTGAAAATACCAGATAATTAGTTTCCCTCTCAAGGCTACCAGTAGTACTATCACAATGGGGTGTCTATGTGGGCATCAGATTGACCAGGTATCTTAGGTGTGCTCCTTTTTGATCACAGGTGTCTCTCATGTGTTGTTTTAAGGTAGCTTTGAGGGGATATATATATATATATATATATATATATATATAGTGTAATGCTTGTTCCCTCTGGTCTGACCCACCCAATCTCACATTGGCCCCTGTGGTCTATCCAGTCCCATTACATGTTTGTGTCTGGTGGTGCACCTGTAGGCAACAGGACTCCTGAGTTTCCCGCATGATGGTATTCGGGGATGTCAAGCCAGACAGGTATCTGAGGTAGTGGGTGCGAGTCCTACTTACATCACGTGCAGCGCCTCCACCTCATCAGGATCTAAGCGTATGCAGGTAGATGGTCCTGATGAGGAACTCCTTCTTGGTGGTGAGGGCCCCAGGAGAGTAATTGCAGACTCACACCATGGGGTTCTCGTTGAACAAGCCATATTTATTGTGCGTGGTGAAAAGGGCCAGCTGCCCCTCACAGTCATTGTCTCAGCCGCACATTGCTCCGTGATCCCCTTTAAAAGGTACGCCCTCCCAATGGAGTGGGATTCCCTCTCCCCGCAGGGAGATCACCCCTGTGCCAGGTCCCTGGACACAGTTGGCCTTCTCTGGCTGGATATCGAATGGTGCCACTAGTTACTGCACTAGTGGACACCTTTGAACTTGCTGCTTCACTTTCACCTTGTAACATCAACCCGTAGCAACCACACTAACTTTAGGCAGTGCAGTGCCTTATATACCTCAGGAAGCAGGCACATCTCTGATGTCACTAATCAGGGACTCAGAGCATGTAGCCACTCCCATCTATACATATGGCACCTCACCAGGGTGTGAGGGCAAACCTCCATGATTACTGCTGGCATTCCTGTAACTTACCAGGTTTTGCTGCCAGCAGGATAGATGACTGTAGGCATTGTTATGCATGGCTACATAGCATTTAAAACTTTAGTCAAATGTGAACTTGATGAATCTACGTCTTTTTTCAACCCATCTACTATGTAACTATGTGTCTGCTTCTCTCTTGTCAGATGTAATGCGAGTTAGGTTAAGTTGGCAGTACCAACATAACTGAAGGCTGTTTGTTTTGCATAGAATTGTTTTCCCTAGTTTGATGTTATCTCAGGAAACATCCGTTACTGATTTTGATTACACGACTTTACAAGCCCTCACCTAACAGAGCTTGTGGATCTCGGCCTTAGTGGTTCATTACAACATTTATTTAAAGTTCGTTATGAGCCTTTTAGCCTCACTAGTCTCTTGGAATCGTAAGATATATGTATGTGGTGGTCTTGAAAAATATGTACTATCCACATCTACTGTACTGTATGGAAAAACAGCTTTCATTATACATTCTATTTTATTTCTACACACGTGCAAAAGTGTTCGAAGAGTGTTCAAGAAATGTTTCCCTGTTATTTTTACATTTCACTTAAAAATGTGGCAAGCCCCACAGGGGTAGTACTTTTTGCTAAATGAATCGCAAGGCCTTCCTTGTAGCGGCACAGGTTAACCCCTTCATTATTATAGCGGTCCCACCAAAATGGTAGTGAAGGGGTTAACTCCTCCTGCAACCTTCCAGGCAGGCCTAAGCACCCACCCAGGGACTACTAACCCCTTCATCCACCCCTCTGCCCCAAGAAACAGGCTATTAAGGTTTAACCCCTTCATTGCCTTAGTGGGTGAAGCTCATGGGACCCTGGAACACGTCCAGATCCTGCACCAAAGAGGTGCCGATATTTGGTCGTGGTGTAGCGATGTCATCTCCATCCGCGTAGGTGTTGGCACCGGAAGGCACCTCTCAACCGGAAGTCTCCGTTGGCTCCTGCATGGAGTAAAGGGCTGCCACCACTTCCGGAACGCTCCGCCGCCGCTCATGTCTCACTGTCGCTGTCATCGGTACAGGATTCTGATGTCTTTCAGGTCCACCGTAAGTTTCTTTTCTTCCACAGTGGCGCTAGGATCACTCAGCGTCGGCCGAAACTCTACCGATGATCAAACGCTGCTAGATCGGGAAGAGGGTGGAGACACTTCCACGACGGGGGAGAGATACCACACCATTTCGCTGTCGTCGGTGGCAAGCAGCAGGGCATGTGTTAGCTCCTGCGCCACTAACGGCAGTGGTTCTCCCTCACCCCAGGCAGTCACCTTACCCATCGGCTCATCGTTTATTGGTTACGTCTCGCGAACCATATCAGATGCTTCCAACGGGAACCAGGACTGGAACCAGCACAGTACTTGTCTTGGTCATCGGAGTTCTCGGATCCCCAGCAGCAATCTCCTGAGCACTCGGGCCCTCTTAAACCTCCATGGTTGAGGTAGTTGGTGTTTCTGCTTTGACCGCCACGGTCTTTGGGTCAGTCGTGTCTTTAACAGCGAAGGCCGTAAGCCGCAGCAACGTTGGCTTTAGGAATCTGGCCCGCATCTCACACAAGCGGCGTCCCATATCAGGTCACTGCCCGGAAAGTCTCACTTGGGGCAGAGGCATATGATGTACCTCCTCTCGTCCACCTTCACTACCAGGAGTCCTCCCAGCAATCGGTAGTGTGCAAATTTTATTTCACTGGCCATGAAGATCAGGGTTCTTAATGGGCACAGAAGCAGGAGAAGTAATGATATAGCTCCCATCTCTTGACAGGCTCGGAAGAACTGAGGGTGCGGTCGGGAACATCCGGTACCTCCCTTATCTTCAGTAGTCATTCAACATTGGCTGTTACAATGCCCACTCCCTCAGAAATCAGAGAAGGGGCACACTGGAACGGGGCATGACTCTGGTTTCTGTGAGCCAATCACATTGCTTGGGTGGGGTCCTTGCTTTCGAGTCAGACCCTTGCAGAGCTTTGCGAGAATAAAGCGTGCAACTTTCCAGCAAAGCTCCCACGCGGTTCCCTGTGTCGGCGGGAACTGCCATCTTAGATAGTGCAACTCACGTTGTGCATTCCCGGGAAAGGGAACCTCCATTTTAGAGTGCTATAGAGTACTTGTATAGCTTCTCTTTTTTTTCTTTTTAGAGACTACATGGAGTAGAGGTACAGGGTCCCTGGCGAAGCCTCAGGTGACCTTCTCCAACTTTCTTTTATGGAAGGGTAGCCACGCTCCCTGATCAGGCACCAGGTTACACCCCAACTTAGTTCTTTGTTAATGATATGAAGAGTAGCCACACTCCCTGGCGGAGCCCAGAGTATGCCCCAAAATATTCTCTCTTAGGATGTGGGTATCCACGTTTCCTGGCGAAACCCAGGGTATGCTCCATCATAGTAGAATATCCAAATAGGAAAACGTGGCGGGGCACTATGAGAACAAGTGAATAAGAAGGGGGGCCCACAAACCTTGAATAGGTTAAAAAATACCTTTATTGATCCGGTAACATCAGGAAAAAAGATGTAACACTCTGACGCGTTTTTGACGCGTTTTGCGAGCGAGCGCTCGTTGACAAAGCGCTGTAGCCCAAAACGCGTCTGAGTGTTACATCTTTTTTCTCCTGATGTTGCCGGATCACTAAAGGTATTTTTTAACCTATTCAAGGTTCGTGGGCCCCCCTTCTTATTCACTTGTTCTCACAGTGCTCTGCCACTTTTTCCTATTTGGATATTCTACTAGCAAGTTTCTTCAGCGTGATGCACGTGGATCAACAAGACAGTTCACAGAGTGTACCGGTCGTGAGTAATTCTGTACTCTTTTCAGACTTGGAAGATCATGTGTACTAATTGTGTGTAGCTCTATGGAGTCATTCCAGTCACTTGGATAAGACAGATTGTTCATATACAGACTTCATTGTCCATTGTCAATATGCTTCAATTTTTCATATATATATACTCCTTATCTATGAGCTTATTCATATACACCAACACATTGGTATACACTCTGACTTATATGGTCCTTCTTTCAATACAAGTGACTTATCATCTCATGGTATACATGGAGCTTGAGCACTGACACGAAGAAGACTTGTTTCTTACCATGATATGCCCCATCATAGCATCAATAATAATTCTATGAAGGGTATCCACACTCCCTGGCAGAGCTCAGAGTACGCCCCAACATATTTTCTCTTAGGATGCGGGTATTCACGCTCCATGGCGAAGCACAAGGTACGCTCCAGCATAGCATCAGTAATAATTCTGCGAAAGGTATTCATACTCCCTCGCAGAGCCCAGAGTACGCCCCAACATATTTTCTCTTTAATGGCAAGGGTCTGGGTAACCCCCTCCCTGGTGTCACCTCAGGGAGAGATCCCCCCCCCTTCCTTAATTTATAGCACTTGCTGTGGAAGCATACCTTTTAACTTCCAGCCTTGTGTCGCTGAAAGTCTTTCCTGATGCTGATCACAGCAGCGCCTCCAAATGTAACAGTGTTTCCCCTGGCCTCTGGGAGATTCTGCCATTACAGCGTGTGTGGTGCATGCAACCTGTTGTAAGCAGGAGGGCTGAGTTGTCCGCTGATGGTTGTGGGGACCAGGATAGGCTTCTGGGGTACATACCCAACATAGATCTCTAGTGGTACAGAGCCTCCATCGGCCGCAGGCTCCAGATGTATGGAGGCAATCTCCTACGGTAGAACACAATTCCCTCTCCTTACCAAGACAAATTACACACCAGGCAGGAGGTATAATAACTGGAATGGTTTATTCTGTTCAGCTCAATGCAGTCACGACAGACTTCTGCCAAAAGCAGTCTCTGGTGTTTTATCCAGCTGTAGGATGGTCCCTGGACATTCACTATGGGTCAAGGGCCCTCTCAGCAGTCCTTGCTTTTCCCTGATTCTCTATCAGGATCAGAAGAAAGGTACACACTCACTCTCCCCAAAGGGGAAGAGGAACAGGGAAGGGATTCAACACACAGATACCCAACAAGCTCTGTATACAACAAAAAACAAACAAAGATGTCCAAAGCCACTTCTAATGTGACAAAAATACACAGTGCAATACCTATATATTCTCTTGAAAAAGGGTCATTTAGTTTAACCCTTTGGCCAAAGCGTCAAAGGCCAGTATTCAGGCAACCTGTGTGTGACCTGCCTCTCTCAAGTGGGGAGAGGCACTGAAAAAATTCAGGGGGCAAGCCCCTTAAGTACAGCTAGGAGGAGGGCACCAGGTCTGACCCAGGATTGGGTAGAACCCAGGCCTGGTTCCACCTCCTCCCCTGCCACTCAAGTACTGCTGGGAGTGGGGAAAACTCATGATAGGTAATGGCAAGCCTGCTCTTACCAGGACTTACTGCCAAGGAGGGCAGACTGGTAGCGACGAACCAGCCCTGGATAGACAGACAGACAGACAGTTAAGACAGACAGTTAAGACAGACAGTTAAGATAGATAGTTAAGATAGATAGTTAAGATAGATAGATAGATAGATAGATAGATAGATAGATAGATAGATAGATAGATAGATAGATAGATAGATAGATAGATAGATACTAGTACATCTCTTAACCACCCCTGATGAAGTATTATATGTGAGAAATGAGGAGGGTAAGAATGGACTCTGGTTCCTGTGGCTGGATCAGAGTATGGTGGCACTGTCAGTTTAAAGCACAATAGCATACACCAATGATTCCCCTGCACTGTCGATTGGAGTAGATTGTTACATATGTAGCCAGTGTTATTGCTCCTGCTGGCCCTTTATTGTGGCATATTCTGTGATATTCACTGCTACTGAATCCTAAGGCAACTTCGTAATCTTCTGCATTATATTGCAATATTCTGTGTTATCAGTTGGAAAATTAATTGTAATTTGGGATTTTTTTAAATCTTTGTTTAATTCATTTCCTCAGTGTACGCTGACCTTTTCTTTACTTTGCTCAGGATTCTTGCAGTTCATGAACAAAGCGAAATATATATTTTTTATTCATGTGCTTCAATTTTAATTCAACAACCCAGAATCCAAACTTTTGTGAAAATCAAGACCATGGAGCGAAATGTTCCAGGAAAAGAGGCTAGCTACATTTCTGCACAGTTCCAAATGAAATGGAAGTGCTAAAAATAAACATGCATTTTCCTAGGGAACTACTCCCTATTCCCTCAACCTCTTAGGCTATCTCAAACGCTGAATTCTTGAACTGCTCGGCTCTTGACTTTGAACATCAAACAAGAAAAGTTCTGATTAAAAACACGCCAACTTGTCCATCTTTACTTACAGCCCAATCAAGTCTTCTAGCATTAGAAAGTGTCACGTATCAGAATGCTGATTAGTAAATATGGATCGCAATGTTAAAAAAAACCCCACAGTTAATACATTACAAAAACATTTTATTGTCACATAATTGGTGTCTCACAAGAGAAACATATATAATGCAGGATCAGTAACTCATAGTCCAGGTCGCATTTATGTTGCATTTCTTATTTTAAAAAAAGTGTGTTAGTTGTATCATCTTAGTAAAAAAAATTAAAAAAAATGTGTTTTATAGCACTAATGCTTGAAAATATACTGTATGCACAGGTCTTTGCATGCAACTGATTGCAACAGATCTAATACAGAGTATTCTTCCTGGTATTGTCCAGTCTCATTAGTCTCTCATCTGGAATAAACTGCATAATAAAACTAACTGCCAGCGGTCTCACATAGCTGCACCTGTAACAAGCCCGGAAAATGCACTGTGGTCGCAGGGTTACCTGGGACGCGTTTCTCTGCAATGTGCTGCAGAGAAGTGAGTAATAAGCATTAAGAAAGCCTGCAGAGGAGCAATAAGATGCACATGGGATGCATGGCTCAAAAGCAAAGGGAAGTATGGTCTTCTAGCTTCCCCCTCCCAGCTCACCCCACTCTTTGGGAACCCCAACTTCCCACCAGGGTGTTCCACAAGATAATTTGACCAATTCAAGGGTCATAATATTAGGATGGTTGCCGATCTACTGCAGAAGGGAGAGATCCTAACTTTTCAGGCATTAAAGGACAAGTTCCAGATCTAAGACCTTCAACTATTTAAATACCTACAACTTAGGCACTTCCTACACTCCCTGTCTCCAACCTCCAAATTCCCCCAGCTGACCCGGTTTGAAACCCTATGTCTTAAGGACACATACCAGAGAGGCCTGATATCACAGATATACAAAAGCACGGAAACGCATTCAGACCCCCGAAACACCGCTATATGCAAAAATGGTCGGACGAACTAGGTCTCCCAATAGACCTGGAAGACTGGGAGGATATTTGGGAGCAAGCTCCTAAAACCTCAATTTGTACGACAATAAAAGAAAACATCTATGACATTTTATTCCAGTGGTACCTGACCCCGGCTAGGCCGAGCCAGGTCTACCCCGGCCCACCTGACCTGTGCTGGAGGGGATGTGGTCAAAAGGGAGACATGGCCCACATTTGGTGGTCATGTACGGAGATCCAAAGGTTCTGGACCAAGATCCAGACACTTATCTACGAGATCACTGGAATCCCTCTCCCCCTGGACCCTCTGACCATGGTGCTGAGCAAACCCATTGACGACCTCCCCCCACCAATGTCCTGGCTGATCAGGGCCATGCTGAAAGTGGCCAGATGCTCAATAGCGGTAGCCTGGAAACAGATTAAGGACCCCTGGAGAACCACAGTAGTGAGAAGGGTTAATGAGGTCATGACTATGGAGAAGCTTACGGCCATGCTCCAAAAGAAAATGCCCCAGTTCTGGAACACATGGGACCCTTGATCGAGAGATAAACCCCAAAAAATTCAAAGCACCTAGGTCTACCAACCCCCCCCAAACAATCGGGGGGCAACACGAGGACACCTCTGGGCAAGCCCACATACCCCCTTCCCCCCTTTCTCCCCCCCTCCCATGTTTGTCTCCTCCCCCCCTCCCTCCTATCCCCTTTACTCTTTCTTCTACTGAAAACGGAAAACTGTTATTGGTCCTTCTCTGAAAGTAATGAGCCAAAATGTTGTGGGCCCACGACATTACTGTATGTAAACTTATCTATGACTGTGACCAATAAAAAAACTGTTACAAAAAAAAGAAAGCCTGCAGAACATCACCCTGCTGAAGTGACATTATTCATGAGACGTCAATCAAGATCTATCTGGACACTGATTGGACACTAGTGGCTGAACTATCATTTGGTCAGATATCACCTTAGGTGGTGTATGGGTTTTTGATCTAGGCGCCGGTATATTGTGTGATTTTTGTGTATCATCCTAATGTAATATAGTTTTAATTATCTATTCAAAATAGGTAAACAACAACCCTTTTATTTGATGTCTTAAAATGAAGAACAACCGGATAGGCTGTACCGGAGACGCGAAAATATAGGAGGTGTCTCCCATACACCCTGCATCTTTGGGACGAAAGCCAGGGAGCCACAGGGAGCACACAACCCAGTAGGCGTGAGCCTGCCTTACCCCAAAGACTGTAAGGGATTGCACGGATTGCGTGTGGAGGACTGCAGCGTCAGTAAAAAGATCAGACGAGCAGACACCATTGTGCTGGAAATTCAAATGCCTTATTATAAAAGCAGTTTGTGAGTGGAAAGTTGCATTTTTCTTTTTTAAAACTTTAATACATGTTGTTATGCTATGTATTCTCTTCTATTATTCTAACCAAGGTGCACTAGACCACTGTAAAAGCCGTTGAAAGAAAATCCACTATGTGACTAGACCATCTATACCATAGAGATAACCACTAGAGTCAAGTTAAGTGCACTTTAATAATTGTATGATTAATGTACCTGAATTATTTTTATATTGCACTAAAGTTGTGGTTATACCATTTGTTTCCTCTCTTCCACAATATCAGTTTAGTCCAAACGCCAAAGACATCCACCCTTTCACCGTTCCTTTTATTTGATGTACCTAAAATAGTATTAAACTGTCTGTAGTCTACCTTTGGCTATAACCAATAATTTAAATGATGTATCTCAATACTTAGACATTATACAGTTATTAATGTGACACTTTATATAGTAGTTGTTGATATACTGTAAGGATGTAGACAAAACTGAAGAAATAAATAAAAAGGGTAACTGAGGTTATATGTAGTGGTTATATAATTCACTTAAATGCACTGCTATTTAAAATGAAAAAATACTTGCACTTATTTATGTGTAAAAAACAGTATTTCTGTTTCAATAGCCTGTCCTACAATAGCAAGAAGTGTAAAAAATATGAAAAGTCTTATCAGTCCCATGGGAAATTAAGTTCAAGCAGATTTAAGGCATTTTTAAAATCTGTATCTCCCCATCTTTCTTCTGGAAGTAAATTAGTAGAGAGCAGAATTGAAAAAGGAGAATATATGTAGAAATGAGCTTCTGGGAGTCATTATTCTCACCTATACATTCATTTCTTTCCTTTTGCCTGAGGATTAGAACATATTTTCAAAAAACATTTTCCTTCTTTTCCTAAATTGAGGACATTGAGTCGATATAGACATTTATCTAATGTCACACAGGGAGTATGAAGGGGAAACGTACTGTACTTAGGTCGTTCTGCCGAACTGTTGAGATATATATATATATCAACAGTTCGGCAGAACGACCTAAGTACAGTACGTTTTCCCTTCATACTCCCTGTGTGACATTAGATAAATGTCTATATCAACTCAATGTCCTCAATTTAGGATATATATATAAGTCAAGCATTTATCACAGATTAATCAATTCTAAATATGTATATAGGTTAGCACAGTGGTGCTGACACTTTTTATATATAAATATATATTTAAAAATATATATATATATATTAAACAGTTTCAGCACCACAGTGCTCACCTCTATACATAGTTAGAATTGATTAATCTGTGATAAATGCTTTACTGCAAGACTGCAGATTCAGTGATCACTTAAATTGTAATTAAATATAAATTAGTGAATGGTATTAGATTATATATGCAAAAAACACATGTGGCAAACAAAACTAAGTTCAGAAGTGTTACTGTAATAGAAAATTGGGGAAAAAAGTAAATTGAACAATATATTTTGATAGCCAGCAATAAAGAATGAAACAAACTTAAAAGGTTATTCGTAGAGGCGCAGCAGCTTCTAGCGGACATAACCCTAAGGAAGTTTCAGTTTTGTGATGAAACGCTTTGGGACAGTTTAGCAGTCTTGCAGCCCCTTTGATTTATAGCCTAGGATTTACAATTAGTGAGAAACTGTACATAATACCGTGCTCCTTCCTATAGAAGTTTGCTGCAGGTAAAAAGATAGGCCTTACATATAGAAAAACAAAAAGAACGATTCCTGCGCTCTTACCAATTAGGCTAATATTATTATTATTATATTATTTTATCTTAGCCTTATTGGTAGGAGCGCAGGAATCGTTCTTTTTGTTTTATGATTTACAATTGGAAGATTTTCTCTTAAACTGTGATGCTACCACACAGTGCTCTACCATTTTCATCCAGTGTCTTCCTTAATGGGTCCTGTTTTTTTTTTAAATGCTTCACTGAAGATCCAGGACAAGTGCTGAGAGTGCAGCTGTTGCCGTTGGACCCTGTGTGGTAACAGTATTACCAATACATTTAAAGAATTGAAAGTTTGTGAGTGTTTTTAATCGTGATGTTGAATCATCCCCATTTTATTATTAAAATTGATCTGTACTACTGAGCATGCACTTTATTTATATACATATATTATATATATATATACATACATACATATATACATACATACATACATAGACACTATTTAACACACAATGTTATCATTATTGATTCACTTCATATTATTGTACTAAAGCATGCACATCATGTCACGAGTAAAGCATAGATAGGCAAATCTAAGAGTATTGCTACAAATATTGATTACTTTTAAAAGTCAGATGTGGATCAGTATATTGTCTGGCCACTAGGTGGCATGGTATAAGATAGGCTAGTATCTCTGGAGTCCCACATTCAACGCACATGCGATAGATGCCAGGTTTCAGAAGATACACTCCCACTCCCGTGGGCCTTTGTACTCAGATAAGTTCACAACCTGTTAATAGGGGCTGTATTGAAACCTGGTTGCCATTATAACACAAATTATCTTTAACTGTGCATGCAATGTCTTGTATATAATGTATACCCTGCTCATTATGTAACTGTATTTGTAAACATGCATTATTTGTCTTAACTCTGTGCCCAGGACATACTTGAAAACGAGAGGTAACTCTCAATGTATTACTTCCTGGTAAAATATTTTATAAATAAATAAATAAATTAGACATGTTATACTAAGGTCCAACCCCCTACTGTAGCGACTGAGTTGTTAGGTAGCTTGGGTATGTATATCAGGGATAAAGTTGGCCCAACGGATCTATCAGGTGCTAATTCTGGTGCCGCAATCACTTTCATCTATGTCCCTTGGTGTAGATGGAGTATGCACCAATAATGGGGTGACAGATAGTCAGATCACCAAGGTAGTTCCTGAATGGCACCCCCTGAAATAAAGGATATGTAATTCCGTGCTAGTGACTATAGCGTTAGTTAAATGCCTGAGGCTAGACCATAGATGGATATATAAATATATATATATATATATATATATATATATATATATATACAAGGTGAAACCTACCACTTGTCAGCAGCAAGTAAGTATCTATCCCAATACGCTATTATGTTCACACGGCCGTGTTAGGCAGTGTATCAATGCATAGCAACATTCTATCAGTTTTGGAGTGAATATACTGTAAACTCTCGCGTGTGGTCTCTGCAGTTGATCTGAATAGGTAGTAATATGCTACACCTCTAATGTTGTCAGTTAAAGTGTCTCTCTTGAGCGGTAGCTATTGAAGCCTACAGGTAGATCTACTGAGGTTCAAACAGTGGACGCATATGTATCTATAGTCTAATTGCCGCATATGTGCATAAGTAAAACTCCCCCAGCATAAAGAGGCACGAAATGACGTAAAAATAAAACAGCGATTTAAAAATTCAATAATCAGAAGCTTTCCTGCGTCTGCCAGTCATGCCTTAATGGTGATGCGACAGACCACCTAATAGCGATATTAATTCAGTATTATTAGAATTATCTTTGACTTAACAACAAGAATAAGCTCAAAAGCACCTCTCACCTGGCCACATTAGAAATAACTTTTATCCACTGAGGCCGCTTTGGTGTGCAGACTGAAAGCACTTTGATGAATACTTTATACTTCTATGTGATCAACTTACCTGTACATAGCATCATCCAGATGATAAGAAATCAGCAGGCTCTGCAGAATTTGGGCACGTAACATACATACCTAAGGACAGTCGGCTCCCCAACGCACTGAGCATGCGCCCAAGGACAGCACCTAGACTCGACCAGCGGAGCACCTCACTGGATCTCTTTGTTCTCACCTACAGGACGGGGAGTGGGTGGAAGCAGCACGTAGAGAGGTTGGGGTCTGCAGCCGGGTGACGGAATTAAAGTAATAACCGCGCCGCACCAGGGACTCGCAGGACTGCCGACGAGGCCTCATATCACCTGGGTGTATCACGGCTCGCCTGCGGCTAAAATGCACGCGCCCCAGGTGAGTGGGCGATTGTATTTGTCGAGCCCTGCTAATAGGTGTGTGTTACATTAATGTCTTTATTCTGTTCAGTTCTGTTACCAAGGTACCAACTTGCAATTTTAAAATACCTATTTTTCTGTGTCTTCTGTGAGGTCATCTGGACTAACCTGGCCTGTTCATTTATTGGTCAATAAAACAATGACAAATAATATGGTTTGATTGGTGACAGGGTCCAGACATACCAAAAATTGATGTGGTATGACATTTGTACAGTATAAATTCCTGATACCCCTTGGCTAGCAGAAAAGGCAACCACAAGCACACCATTTCATTATAGATTAAAAAAATATATGAGAATTAAATCTGATGTACTTCACAAGGAGGATAAGAAATATAGATTTGTGGCTGGCAAAGACAGATGTGTGTAACAATACCACACAGGACAGGTTGTCTAAAGTTGCATATGTCAGATATCCTTTTCTCCTTCAAGTTAGATGTCCGGACGTGTATTAAAGTTACACAAATAGTTACACAAACAGTGTGATAGCATTACTGTAGAGCTGCGGTGCACAAACTGGGGGGGCGTGAGATTTTTTTGGGGGGTGCGGCAGTTAGAGGCCCCACACTGTTCCCCAAGGCATTTAAATGAAATGCTGGGGGACCGTACGAGGCCTCTGTAACTTACTTAGCGTGATTCAGCCGGCTTTGAGCGACGCATCGCAATGGCAACGCAGTGCCAAATGATGCCACGGAGTCATGTGACGTTACGTGACCCCGCGGCCCCATTTGATGCCAACACACTGGCACTGGGGGAGAGCAGGCAGGGGGAGCAGCACCAGATGTTTGTGCACCCCTGCTGTAGAGGTTACAGGGAGAAAGTTATACTATAGGGTATTTTATACTCTGAGTCATTTCCGTTTAAGAAATCCTTCTTTTTCCCAGCCATAAATGTCACAAAAAAGTCATGAGTGGGAGATCACCCCCCCCCCCCAAAAAAGGTTGACCTGTCCTTGTGACAGAGGCAAAGTTTGGAGGATTAAAACGCTGCATTTTTGTATGATAACTAGAATCAAACAGAGGAGTGTTTTGTCTATAACACGTGGATACTCATATTTCAATCTTATGACCTCTTGATGAGTCTAATACAGTAGGTGGTAATGTATTTAGGCTTTTTGTTTTACCCCCGTTGTTTTATGGAACTGTCAGGAATATCTCCATATTTAATCTAGTACCTTTTGAAAAGATTTACCGCATTTTCTGACACATTTTGCTACATTGGCTTTTTGTGCTAATTACATCTTTTTTCCAGAAAACAACAGACAAGGGATTCTAAGAGTAAGACCATCAATTATTCTTGTTGGTGGCAGCATATTGAAAAAAAAAAACAGATTTTCCTGTTGTAACTAAATTATTCTAAAAAAATAAGACAAGCAGGTAGAAAAACAATGCATTGTGTGGCTTAGAAATATAAATGGGAAAAATTCATTGTCCTGAGAAGTCTGCAAACTGCCTGGTTTATTGGGCATGGTTTAACATATAAAAGAAAACATACATTTTTTTTTTTTTTAGCTTTTTTTGTGTGACAGGTTTGGGAGTGTAACAGGGACTTATCCCTTTTGAAGAAACTACCACTAAATTCAGCAGAGAGCTGGTTGAGTGCAGCCAGGCAATTGACCAGACTCCACCTGCCTAATTAGGACAGGTTTAAAACTCCTGCTGAAACAGACCAAGAGAGATTTTCCTCAGCAGACATTAGGAGAGGGTCTTGAATATACAGGAGGACTGTATATTGACAGCAAGATACAAGGGGACCAGACCCATTTTCCTGGATGCAGAGGACCCAGGACCCTGCCAGAGGCTGGACCCTCAAGCACACCAAGACACCTGGACACCACTGACCTGAAGGGCCACCTGCTTTAAGGTACCACTGAGACATTGGGGTGGCAGGCTGTAAAGAGGCCTACCACCCCAGTCTTGTAAGAGAGGGACTGTGGGAAGTAAGTTAACCCTTACAAAGGGATAGGTGTTTGTTGTTTTTGTATATTTTGATTGCTGTGCTGTTTAAAGGGACAGGCTCAATAAAGCCATATGTTAATTATACCCTAAATTGTCTCCATTTGCATACCTCTGCACACATCTCTTACAGGGAGTTATTGCTAATTTTAATGTCCAGCAAGGAGGTAAGTGAGTCAGCTGGGTACATACTGTACACCAGCCACATGTTCACAGTTGTGGTGACAGTCCATATGAGTCTTTAGGTTCACTGGGTATTTTTTCAATCATCTACAGCACATGACACTGGTCAAGATAAAAAACAAAATCTGAGATTAATTTTCAAGTCGGGCTATTAAACGTGCAACAAACATATACTTTTTTATGCGTATGTTTACTATTAGAACTATAAAAATTGAGAGGATGTACAGTAATACAATTGGTTAGGCTAAAAAACATGCTTTTTAATGGACATTTTTATATATGTTTTCTGAATGCTTGTAACTTTAGTAATTGCACTATAAAGGAAGAGACTTTTGTGATCTTAAAACTCATGTATGTTAACATCTATTTAATATGTCAACTGTTCGCAAGTTCCATTAAAAATAGGTGTAAGCTATCCAGTGTCTGGCATTCAACCAGGGAAAAGGACTGTGTCAATACCCAGCTAAAGCAAAAGCTGCAGGCAGGAGAGAATGAAGCATCCTAGGATACCCATGGCTGCAACTACTCTGCTTTATCCTGTGGCTCTGGGGAAGATAAAGTAGGCTATATCTGTAGTTAGAATGCAAATATCACTGCTACAAAAACAATGTTTGTCAAGTTTTGTGAAATGGCTGTTCGGTCGGAATAAAAGAACAAAAAAAACATTTCACTTCTAATTCGCAATTTGATTTTGTCCTGACAACTGCAGATATTTTCTAAAATACAGTGGCTGAGTTGTAGGTTCTGAATAATAAATACACATTTCAAAGTATCATGATCTTCTTGGATGTTATGTCATCGAACACTATAGCGATTTTAAGAAATTGTAAACGTAATTTCACTCATCAGAACCCAGTTGAGGCACATCCAGTATTGTCACGTTTGCGGTTAAACAATTGCAGTGATTTATTTTTTAATGTTACCTCATATGAAAACTGCAATTGAAAATGCTAATACACATACTGTAATTTTGAGAAGAATATTAAAGAATCTTGAATTTTACATTTTGTTTTTCATGTGGCAAAGTGGTTTTATCCAATGTTTAATGGGCATGGAAAGAATTATTTTGAATGAGGTTCCATAGAAATACAGATAAGCAATCTTTATTGCAGTGTATTGTATGTTAGGTGCACATTCTGTATACAGTAAGTATACAATAGAGTTAGGTTGATGTTTTCAGTCCATCAAAGATAGGGCAATTGTTTAAGATATTTTCTACTTTTGCCTTAAATATGCAAATTATGCTTATAGATTCGTGTACTACATTTTTCTCTACACTCTCATTATTTGAAGGTACAGAAGATGTCACAAAATAAAAATCTGTGTACAGTAGTTGTGTTAGTTTGAATATTTACGTCTGTGTGTTAGTATTGTGATATTGTCAAGGCTACAGGAAATATGTTATTATTATTTTCCTCCACAGTTACTAAATGTTACGTCTTATATACAGTAGTATGATGTTATATTTATAAATGTTCTACCCAGGGCTAGAGTGGACCATTAACACCCAGGAACAGAGTTCTGGAACTTATACTAGTTGTGGAAATGGGATACTGGCAGTTCTGTATTGGCATATATAGAAGTACATGCACACCGCTAATAGGTGCTGGAGGGGGGTACTTATCTGCTGGTGAACTGTGTCCAGGGAGGTCCAGACATCCCAAATTTAATCAGCAAGGAAATGGAAGCAGGCACATGGTCTTTCTTTATCAATTTTTGCCGAAAAGTTGGACCTTTTGGTGGCAGAATAAATTGCACCCTCAGAAAGACCGTGTGCCTGCTTCCATTTCAGTTCTGTATTGGCCTCAGAATGTCCATCCATAGAGAAAACTGAGGGGTCAGTTTCTTGCCCCTCCAGTTTTAGTTACTGCTGCAGGATAGGACCAAGTCCAAGTTGAGGTGAGCAGGAGAGCTAGGCTGGTTCTCTGGGAATTACAAACATTTCTAATAAAGTTAATTTAAAAAATCCCTGTCCTGAGATCTTTCTCTCCTGTCTTGGTGAGTCCCGAAGCAGGAAGAGGAGGTGTGCCCCTGTGTCACTGCCACACACCCCTCTGTGTCTGTCCCTATGTCAGTGCCACAACTCCTCTCTTATAGTAAAAATGGTAACAATTGTGCTTGTGTTTAATGTCTTTAATGAAACCGGACTAGTCGAAGGCACATGACTTGGTTTATCAGTGGGGGACAATTGGTTTTAAAAGGTGCCAAAATGCACAGACAATGTATGTATAGGTACAGACAATGGAGGGGGTATAGTATCCATCACTGTAATGCCTTCCGAAGTTGTGCTCCACAATACCTTATGTCTGTCAAAAGTTCTTGAACTTTTTTTTATAGATTTTCGCACTGGTTCTTCCCATCTGCAAAAATAGGACAAAAAAGGCAGAGCAATACCTAATTGCAGGCTTGAAATGATAAGAGAGAAGCGTTCCCATAGATTAAAAAAAATGTAATGGATCATATAGACATACATGGGCAAAAAGCGCACACCTACGCATTTCACACCGAGGCGCTTTATCAAGGAAAAAGCCATCTGCAAAAAGCCTACACTGAGCTCCCAAACTCACAAATGGGATAAAGAAGCTGCCAGGTAATAAAGGTTCATAAATACCTTTAAGTGTCCATATTGATTATTTTTTTAAATGATACCACCAACAGTGGCTACTGCTTTTATCTATATTCACTATCATGTGCTCCATATTAGTAAAAATGTATGTACTGTATGTTACAGTGTAATACCATTTGGTTCTTTGATAACCTCTGCATGAAGATACTGTATCCTCTAGATGTTTTACTTAACTTTTTTGAACAAAATGGGTGCACACAATCTTGTAAATGCAACCACATACTGTATTCTTGCCTGGGCACGCACACATTTATTTACATTTCAATTACACCACTCTGTAATAGGATGGAATTTTTTTATTTTTGATTGAAAGATCTACATTTTGTGGCTTTTCCTTGCGTGCTAGACTCTCTCTCTCCACACACTCTATACCATTAATACAGATTTATTTATTTTCAGCTAGGGAAAAATGCAAAACATGTTTGCATTCATGAACGCATGTGATATCACCTATTACATTTTGTCAACTATGCTGTGAAATGTCCATATTGTAATGCAGGGCGTCTCAGCTCCAGTCCTCAACAGGTAAGGTTATAATGATATCCCTGCTTCAGCACAGGTGGCTCAATCAGTGGCATGGCCGAAGACTGAGCCTCTGATTGAGCCACCTGTGCTGTAGCTGGGATAACCTGTTAGGGGGGTCTTGAGGACTGTAGTTGAGAACCGCTGCTGTAATGTCATCATGTTTAAGCACAATATGCATATTGTATTTAAATGTTAGCAGAAAGCAACTTGTACGAACTTGTAACAGCCATGTTTGCCCAGAATTAGACTAATTGCAGATTGTGATATCATTTAATGAGCCAGACATCAGCCCCACACCTCTGGAATGCCATTCCCCTCAATATCAGACTAGCACCCTCTCTATCCACCTTTAAGACCCACCCTAAAACACACCTCCTTACCAAGCATATGAGTAGCTCTGTGGCTAATACTATACACCTGATACATTACCCTTGACTCCTTGCAGGCGCACTTACCAGAACACCTTCCTTCTGTCTCTACGGTCTTCCTACCTACCAAGCTCTTTGAAGCAGGGACTCCTTTTCCTAAATGTTACTTTAATGTCTGAAGCACTTATTCCCATGATCTGTTATTTGTATTATTTGTTATTTATATGATTGTCGCGTGTATTACTGCTGTGAAGCACTTTGTACATTAATGGAAATAATGACATGCATACATCTTTTTACCGATACAATATACATTATATTTCTGCCACAGTACTGACCCTGAGCCTCAGAATGCCTGTGATTAGCATTCAGACACAAATCTGTAGATTTAGGATATGTACGTAGGAGAGTTGAATGGCATTTTCAAGCCAAAATAAGACACATTTACAAATAAAATACAATAATTTTATATATATATATATATATATATATATATATATATATATATATATATATATATAGGATATCTGCACAGAATGTAGAAGCAGGAGTAGTCTTTTTTTAAACTGTTTAAACCTTGTTATGTAAAGCACAATTTCTGACTGATAACAATATTTTCATTGCAAGCCAACATGTTTATTGCTATAATTCAGAGGTGTTAATTATCCTGCTATTTCACGTTCTGCTAAATCTACATTATCATAGTGTTGCAATATACATTCCAAATAGCTATAACACAAGCAATATGTCCATGACTGGTGTAGACTTTCAGTTGATTATTGTATGCTATTCCTCCATGAACAGGAATGAATACAGTAGAAGTGCAGTGAGACAGTTGCAGGCTGACTTGGACCAGACTCCATTTAACATTTGGTAGTTTAATTACAACTAAAGGGTTGACATTTCTACAAGGTAAGAAAACCCCGGGAAAGAGGAGATAATGCTATTGTCACTCCGCCTTGCTTGACGTGCCTGTGTTGTCATTCATTCATTGTTTACTTCCTGCTAGAACTTATATATATTTTAAAAAGTGATAGTGTTCTATAATATTAGAGCACAACACCAAGAACAGCCTTGAAGATACTCCAAAAATAAAAATACGATTCCCCCACACACACTTAATACATCTCCTGCCGGTGCACTCACCCCATGCTCACCATAGCCTTCATATAATCCTTGGCATTTTGCCTAACAAAGGTCATCCAATGTTGACTGGACTCTTATATCTCTTATACTCTTATAATGTCAGCCCACTTACCAGTCTCTCATGCTAATAAAAACCATCTTACTTACAGAGCACCTATTGCAGCACAACTTACCCTTCTGAAGGTCAGTCCAACTTTACTGTAGTGGTATGCATAGATCTGTGCAAACTAGGCCAGATCCTTGTAAGTAATTCACAGAGGAAAAACCCAGGCTCATCTCTTCAATCTATAATCCAGTACTACCACTGATTTCATTTAAGATGCCGATGTTCATGGACCAGAGGAACATATAAAAACAAAGATCTTTATTGCTTCAGTTAAAAAATTTGAATGCAACCAGTTTCAGTGTACTAGACGCCATTATCAGGGTCTAATGCCAGGACTTATACAGGTGCCATTTATAGTGTAACAAATGGTATATTAATTTGTTTCTCAATTAGCATCACTTCTCTATACAATCTAAATAGAAGAATATAATAGAGAACATTATGTATAACATATCTGGAAACTTGTGCATGTGGCCCTGGGCAGTTTTGGGGCTATAGTTCTTTCTCCTCCTGTGCAATAATCCCTGGTAAAGGCAGGTTGCCAGGAGTAATCATTGGTTCTCCCCACTCACTGCAGATCAGTGAGGCAGAGAAGTCAGTGCAGTCAGGCCTGTGTCCAATAAAGGACAGGGGAGGGGCAATGCTGTATCTGTCTTTATGAACTGCATTTCCTGTATTTAGTCAGTTGCTCCTACCCTGAGAGGAGCTCAGTCACCAAACCCAGTTGTGCAGGGCTCTGCCAATCTGTGGGCCCTCCCTTAGGGGAGAGGCGGGTAGACTGTTCCCACTACTCTGATAGGGGGTAGTGGAAGAGCTAGACCTGCTTCCAGGACCCTGACTGGGAGTGTATGGCCAGGTCTATCCTGCAGGAGAACTTCTGTGTTCCTGTACTGCTGTGTATGCTGCTCCAGTGTATGCTGTTGGTGCAATAAAGTGTTCCTGATTTATAAAGAAGCGATTTTGAGACTGGAATCTCTCATCCCTGAGTGGGACGTTCGATTCCAGGAATTCCACCCCATATCCTGGGGCCTGCAATAGATGGAGGCGCTGTCACCGTGAGTACATACTGGGTATGTCCCCAGAAGCCTGTCCTGACCTTCCCCATAATACCATTAAGCGGGAGACTCAGGAGTCCTGTAAGCCAGCAGGTGCACCACACTATTATGCCTTGTAACATGGGTCAGTTTACACAGAAAGGGGGCAATATGAGATTGGGCCAGGGAAACTCCGTTACATGCAAAAGAGACTATGGGCCTCATGCAGTAAGCGACGATTATGTGAAATCGGCAAGCTTATCGATTAGTCATGTTATTGGCGTTTTTCCCTCTCCGTATGCAGTAAGTGCCGAATACATTCAAAATCAACCAGAAAACAAATCCGCCCACTCTCACGATGATGAGCCGATCACACACAGGTGTATCGGCGTGCGTGGCGGGGTGCTGTTAGGTTGCACAATCACAAATCTTGCTGAATCAGGCGAAACAAGCATGTTTTTGATTGCGCGCCATATTTAAAGGCAACGTGTACTGCTAATCATTCTCTGTGTTGTTGGGAGTGAGAGAGAGAGAGAGACGCACAGAGCTGGACGATTGAAGATTTGCATATTGACTGAGAGACTTGTTGTGTATTGGGTGAGCTTTGTCCTTTGTTGTTTTGTTTACATCTTTGTCTTGTTTTATATGTGGAAGTGGGTCGTGTGATTGCCTGTACATTTATTGTCTGTTTTTTGTGAGTGCTGGAAGTATGCCCGCAAAGCGTGGGAAGAGTGATGCTGGTGGGAGTGGGAGTGCTACTCGTGGGAGTACGCGTCGGAGTGAACGTACTGTTCAGGGGAGTGATGTTGCTGGTGCACCGAGTGGTGTTGCTGGGAGTGGGAGTGCTGTTGCTGGGAGTGGGAGTGCTGTTGCTGGGAGTGGGAGTGCTGTTGCTGGGAGTGGGAGTGCTGTTGCTGGGAATGGGAGTGCTGTTGCTGGGAGTGGGAGTGCTGTTGCTGGGAGTGGGAGTGCTGTTGCTGGGAGTGGGAGTGCTGTTGCTGGGAGTGGGAGTGCTGGTGCTAGGAGTGTGAGTGCTGGTGCTAGGAGTGTGAGTGCTGGTGCTAGGAGTGTGAGTGCTGGTGCTAGGAGTGTGAGTGCTGGTGCTAGGAGTGGAAGTGCTGGTGCTGGGAGTGCTGCTGGTGGCGCAGTTGCTGATGGGGTGTCTGGTGGTGGCGTGCTTGCTGGTGGCCAGCTTTTGGAGGCTCTTCCATTGGAAGAAGGAGAGTCCAGTCAGCACCAGCCAAGCTCTGACCCTAAACCTGCTCGGAAAAAACGTGTGGAGAAGCCACGTAATCCTCGCTTCAATGACCAGGAAAATAGGGCTCTTGTCACTGGCATTCTGGAGCACTATGACAGTCTCTATGGACATTTAGTAGGTAAGTGTAACTTTACATTTATTATTCAAATACATGTGATCCTAGGTCATCTGAGTTTTATTCATATGCAAATATGGGTACACAATATCTTTCTATGTTCATTAGTGTGGAAACACAGCTTTTTATCATGCCTTACAAGGACAAATAAACACAGGCGGTCAATTTGCCAGAACTGCATACAATATGAATGCAACCTTGCTTACATGTATAGGTTTAGTAGTGAATGCTCATGTGCTGCACATATTACACATAAAACAGCATGTTTGCTATCTCTTGGAACAGCTAGCAGTGTAGGAAACTGGTGCTTATATTATTATTCATTTACCTCATATCTTTTATATGTTTTTCAAGGGCGGACAAGTGCAGCAAGCAAAAAAGAAATGTGGGACACAATAGTCATTGGTGTCAATGCCTGTGGGAATAGTGTCAGGGACAAGTATCATTGTCGGAAAAGATTTGATGATATTAGGTCCAAATTGAAAAAGAAAATACAAGACCAACGCGTGCATGCTACTGGCACTGGAGGTGGGCCCACACCACAACGTCTCATATTGACTCCATTGGAGGAGCTGCTTCGGCCAAAATTACTTACCGTCGTCGTGGAAGGCTTGGCTGGTGACCGTGACATTGGAATTTATCCGTCACAATTTCCAGCAGGTGATAAATATTACTGTACTA
The DNA here is from genome assembly GCF_040206685.1 of Ascaphus truei. Taxonomy (NCBI): domain Eukaryota; kingdom Metazoa; phylum Chordata; class Amphibia; order Anura; family Ascaphidae; genus Ascaphus; species Ascaphus truei. The sequence continues at coordinate 392,142,989 of NC_134485.1, forward strand.
GGCATGTCGTTGCTTACAGTTATTTTGCATATTTACACTGCTTTTTATACTGTCTTCACAATATAAGCATACCTGCATCTATATATGTATATGTCTGATTCTGTATATATATATCTCAAAATAGACATATATGTTGTAGTCCTACTAAAAGCAGTAACTAATATAGCACGTGCCATTGCGTGCTCATTTACATGTGAATTCCCAAAATGCATTGCTGCAGTGGAAGCAATTGATGGTGGGCGAAGATGGGGAACAACAGGGTAGTACACATGTGTAACACATGTTAATCAGAAATTATTACTAGCTACAGGTACAGAACAGAAATATGTAGAATATTATTGTGTATTTTATTGATTTTACTCCGACAAACATGACATTACTGCCTATTTTAAGCATGCATCAAAGAAATTGCATGTAACGGCCTACAAACATCACTGGCACTAACACATCTATAGTTGCTTATGAAAAGGTCCATTTTTGCTTTATGTCATATACAGACAGCATAATGAGGCACACGTATCATATGTTATGTCATTGTTTTCATAACTTAAACACTGCAGATGACTACTTAGCTCATCTACCATTGTGTTAAAGCAGCTGCAATTAATATCTCATCACAGCATACACTTCAACAGAGGGGGTGGGGTTCAGCACACACACTAATTACAGCCTCATTTCACGGTCAACTTAGTTCAGACCATTTGCACCTGTTTCAAGTCATTGAAAGGTGTGGCTGATTAGGCTTTTTGGGGAAGGGAATACCTTTCTTACAACCTGAATAGCACAACTGAAGTTAATCACACTCATTTGAAAGCTTAACTCTAGCTACTAAATGCCCCAACAACTCATTACTTATCAAAGCGTACGTCACACATTAGTTCACTCATATCTATAGTTGAACTACTATGAAAGACACATTATCACACACTGCATGTGTTGCCTTGTTGAGTCACAGCCACATTCAGTTGTGCCACATCTTCGATTAATGTACCACACATATCCTCTACCAAAAACAACACTTTTTGCAATATGACCACCTTCATGATAACCATTGTGAATGGTCATCTCATGATAGTTATGTACATTATGATACTGATATCACTACACAACATATGATTTTTATGTACTCATTTAATCTATTTATCCTCACGCATTACTGCAGAAACATAGTATGTTGTATGTTAGGGAACTCAAAAATTCTAAGTACACAGGCATGTACAGTGTTATTACAACTATTTATGTTCACTTTCACACACATTTTCGGTTAAGGAACTGATGTTGTTAGTTAATCATAAATACAGAACATACAATAAGTGTTTGTTCAATATTTACACATGTAAATGTAAAACTTATGTTATTGTTATATATAGTTGCCCCTGGAGGACATGTGTCACCTGAGATGGAACAAGTGTCTTCACCTGGGTCAGCCAGCTCAACACTACTAGAAGGTGAGTGTATCATTTGCTGGCCATATAATATGTGCTCTTCTATATGTTATGTTGTCATGTGCATTATTTGTTTTGCACATCTTCTTTAAATAGGATTACTTAGTGTCAGTGAAAATTAAGTGTAAGGCAACATGTATTGTGTTAGTGATGTTAATTATCATGTAGGACTTCTGAGTTTAGAGCAACTTTTCATTCATTCATATTTCATACTGAGTCCAAACATTATTCGTAAGTCAAGGTAGTTTTTAATGAGGTTATAAAACGTATGCTAACATGTTAGGTGTTACTTAGGACACAGTACAATTACATAGTAACACAGCATACATTAACATGCCATTTAATAATGTGTACATTTCTTTTTAGAACATCATGGTGATGAGGATGATGAGTATGATGAGGATGACGCCACAGAAGAGACTGAAATACAATCATGTGACCATGAAGAGGTGCCAATAGAAACTGTTGTACCGCCAAATCGTCCATCAACTTCCACATACGATGCAATTGTAGCTTCAGAGGGAAAAATAGTGGACGCAGAAAATCGTCGCCATTCAGACATGATGACAGTGCTGGAAAGGATGATTGGACTGCAGGAAGAAACAGTATCACAATTGGCACATCTCCACAGAGTCTTCATTGAAGTGCCTAAA